>NC_135717.1:76727210-76983812 GCF_964656455.1 Halichoerus grypus | reverse complement strand
TTTATCTTCTACCTGCTGCACTTCATTTTGCCATCTGGAGGGGAAAAAACGTATTCTCTCTTCCTCAGGACATCCTTGTTGATATCAAAGCCTGCAGCCCTGTGCCTCTTGGTCATCTTCCCTTAGGCTAACCATCCGCTTCACTGCACCCTCTCCCCCTATCCTGGCCACTCATCCGAGCTCTGCTGTTTGCCTTTGACCCACAATTCCCCAGCTCTACCTGGCCCCAGGATAAGAGGCCCTTGCTTCCTGTTAAGGGCAGCTCATTTCCATCAGTGTAGCCTGAGATTACATGCTGCCTTCCTCCTCCCCCTCCCTTCTCCCCTCTGCTCCCATCCCTCCTCCTCTTCCTCTCCCTCCTCCTTGTCCTCTCCCTCTCTCCTCCTCCCCCTCTCCCTCCTCCTTGTCCTCCGCCTCCCTCCTCCACCTCCCACCTCCTCTCCCTCCTCCTTGTCCTCCCCCCCCTTCCACATCACACTGTTTACTTGTGTTGAACTTTCAGGCAACTGGAATTCCTCAGTCATTTTTCATATGTGCTGGTAAGCTTTGTTTCTCCCATTCTGTCTGCGGATAGTCCCTTCTCTTGGAGATTTCCTAATAAATGTTTTTCATTGACACACTTTGCCCCTTTTTGGGCTTTTTTGCCTGTTTTTTTTCCCCCTTCCCCTTTCCTGCTCTGTGATATTCTTATTTTCTTTCCCACTATGAATACCGTGTTTCAGTGACTGGAGGAGTTTGGGGCCTCATCTATTTGATAAGCTTTTTCCCCGGGAACACTTATGCCCCCTCTGACCCTCTCGCATTTTCCCATGCAGGTGTACTTGCTCCCTGCGTCCTGACCCTGCCATCGAACACCCCTGGGAGGTGTCCCTGGCTTTCTTGCCCTCAGGCTCATCAGGTTCTACCCTGCATCCTACACTGGGATATCTGAAAAAGTCCACCCCTGGGGAAAGTAGGAGCACTTTCCAAACAAAGGTCCTGTGAGGACACTTGGGGACACTTTACTCCCAAGAGCAAACACTGACTAGGATGTCTTTTTTTGCTATGATGGGATCTGGTAGAAAAGATTCAAGTTACCAAGATAGAGAATATGTTCTAATGTCTTGCAAATGAACCAAATACCCTTCCCTTAATGGAAGAAGAGATGTGTGCATGTGTTTTTAAATCACTGATAATGATAGCGGGGATAACAGTAATAGTCCTCACGTGCCTGGCACTGTGCTCTGTGTTGTACACACCTTTGTTATGTAGTCCAGACAGCAACTCAAGGGGAGTGGGTGTGCATACCTCAAAGCCTGGCAGGGGCGGTCCTTAAGCCTGCCCTGATCCCATGGCTGGAGAGTGGAGCCTGGGTGAGACCCTCTCTGTGGAGCCAGGACTCAGAACTAAGAAGTCATAGTTTCCCACAGGACAGGAGGGAGCACAGTGCTTGGGATCATGGCTGTGCCACTGTTGCTGCCCCTCTGGGCCTCAGTTTCTCCCGCGGTAAAGATGGGATTGGATTAGATGTGCTTAAGACTGTTAGCAGCTACATATGTCTGAGATTTGACATCTCTGTCATTTCAGAGCCAGCTTCCTTTGGGAAACATTGTTGTCACAAGAAAAAAATTGCCTTCTATCAAAATGTTTTCTAGTCTTGGACAAAGTGAAAGGTGTTAGTGCCCAAAATAGGAAACCATTACTATAGGAAACGGGGGTAGAGATGAGGATAAGGGGGGGTGGATGGGCTAGCATCCAAAACTGAACAGGGACATGGTTCTTAGGGAGCCACAAGATTATACATCTAATTCTCTACCCTGCATTTCAAGCCTGCTAGAGATAGTGAATGTCAAAGTTGTAAGGGTCTTCCTCTCAGCTCCAAACTCAGAAACTTGTGTGACAGGTCAGGAGGGGTCCCCAGCAGCTCACCCCTTCATTTTATGTCAGTGGGCTCCCAGCCCTTGGAAGACAGAGACCTCTGAGGCCATATGGCCCAAGCTTCCAGAGAATTTAGATCGGGTGGGCCCCCAGGTGTACCATCCCTGGTACTTGTGTCTTCAAGAGCAGGCTGTGGTAGACCAGGGCTTTCTTTTGGAATATGGAACTCGTAAGACTCTTTCAGCCTCTCTTCTGACAGCTCATCTGCCAGACTGACTGAATGCAGTATAGTTGGGACAAGGAGTCCGGAGCCCTCCTGTTGTTTCAGGAAGCTCCTCTTGTCCATCTACCCCGAAGACCTGTGATTTGCCAGCTCACTCTACAGTTAACCACATTCTTAGTAGGAATTAATGAATCCAGGTGATAAACTGTGATCAAGGATAGTCAAGATTTCCTAGCTTAGATGTAGGGAAAGCCTGCATTGAGTCCCATTGGTAAGAGATGTTGAGTTTTTCACCCAAAAACAATTTCTAGACGGTCCCCAATTTTTGAACTGCTCTTTTATTCATTGTTAGGTTGGTGTTTTAAACGTAGAAAATTGTAAATGGCATTTAGGTTTCCAGGCTGGCCTGCTTAACCCATAACACAGCTGAAACACTCCCTATTACCATGAATCATAATGGAAAATAGTATTTCTGCAAATGAGGAGTATAGAATTGCAGTTGCAGACTCCCTCTGTCTTGAACCACTTTTGGAAGGCCGTCAGCAGTCCCAGCCAGAATATAAACACATTTACACTGAAGTGTAAAAGCAGGATGTCCGATTAATCTTTACTGTGATAAGAGGGAAGTGAGGAAGGAGTGAGAGGTTCCTGGAGCTCTCTGGCCTTGTCCGGGGAAGCAGCAAGGAGAGCGGTACAGTTGAGGGTTCTTGTATGTGTAGCTCTTGCCGTCTCCAGTGAGCATTTCTTCCAGGGTCTTCTAAATATCCCGTGGACCAGCAGGTCCAGAGCTGATGGGAACAAGGGTGGGTAGCAGGCAGGGAAGACGCTAGAGCTTCTGTAGTTTTGAGCAGGACAGAACCTGTTGGCAGCCTGCCTTCTGGTTCAGAATGGATGGGCTGGGCCTGCTCCACAAAACAGCTTCTGGTCCTTTCCAGGTCAGCAGTCCCATGCCCACCAGTACATCTGGCTTTCTACCAGGCACAGGCTAGCCCGAAGCACCCCTTCCTCCAGGGGCACCACCCTATTCTTCTAAGATGGGAGCTAAAGTGGTCAGAACAAGGAGACTGCAGTAAGGTCCCACTACAGCCCAGACTGGGCACACTCTGCCCTTAGGAAATTTAAATCCCTCCACTCTCTTGGCTGATTTTCTCTACCAAGACTTGTAAATTGAGATTCCCAACTTAAGAATTATTTATTCTTCCCTGAGTGGATCCCCTCTCTCTGCCTCTCTCCCTCCCTTTCCTCCCCTTCCCACCCCACTTTCCCCTCCCTCCCACTCTCCCCCTCCCTCCTCCTCATCTGTCCTCCCTCCCTGTCCCTCTCTCCCTCTTTCCTACTCTCCCCCTCCTTCTCCCCGTCTCCCTCTCCTGCTTCCCTGCATCTTGCATTTACTAAAGCTACTCACTGACCATTGGAAATGCCCAATTAAATCCTGAATGCTGTGTAACTTAAATTCAAATTGTACCCCAGGAATTCTGACACAGACTGTGTTTCCCATTGATTTAAAAAATTAAGACTCAGTGATATAATGTAATTCATTATTATGTAATAAGAGCCTATTATGGATTGTAATTTTTCAGTGACTAACTCAATTTTACTTATTAGTGTTCATTTAAATCTTAGCTTATTATATGTTCAATTCTACAAGTACTAGAACCATTTTCTTCAAAAGTCAGCCATTCGGATTTTTTTCCATCAGTTTAGACAAGACTTTCTTCCTTCCTCTTCCTCCAAAAACATTCAGATAAGTTAAATTTTCTCCTACATTTAAATCAGTGACTGAATAGGAGCAAACTGGAGGATGATTAATTTTTGACCAGAAGCACCAAACTGAAATGAATTTTTATTAATTTCAAAATCTGACATTCTGAGGACCCTTTAGTAGAACCTGGGCTTCTACGCAGTGAATCAGTTCAGTGCAGAAACGAACCTGTATCTTGAAATGCAACTTTAAGATAACTTCAAACCAAGCTGCAGTTTCATTAGGAATGTTCCCCTGATTTACATTTTTTTGGGTTTAGTAAATTCAATTCAAATTTATTTCCTCCTAAATGAATTTTTACTACCGGAAGGCCCTTGTATGGAAATGATCTTCTGTCATTATGTGGTTTGCCTGCCCCAGAGGGTGAGATGGCCTTGAAACTGGAGTGCTGACCAGGGCGTGGAGAGTTACTTTCAAGGCTGCATATGCGTGCGCAGACAGCTGAGGCAGGAGGGAAGGGCACCCTCAGGAAGGAAGGTGCTCGTGTTTGTGCCTTCGCCCTTTAGGACAAAACACTCCGATTTGGCAGTTCAGCCAAAAGCATCTTTAAAGGCAGCTGGGGAGCTGCCTGCCTGTCTTCCTCCCGACATGGCCCTGTCCCCACCTCTGCCTCCCCCACCAGGGAAGTGGCTTCTGAGGAGGCTCCTGAGGTGTACTGCTCTCCATTGAGCCTGAGGCCTCCCCTCCGAGGCTCCTGAGACATGAAGATGACTGACCATTTCAAGATCCCTTACAACTCCAGATACTGTAGACCCTGCACGTGAGCTAGGGGTGCTCTCGGCGTCACTGAGTTTCTCCATTACCAAATTGGGAAGACTTCAGTTTTAAGAAACAGAAATCGAAACGAATTTGATAGAAAAGGTAAATTCCTACAGTGTTTTTGATAGAAACTCTTCATTTTCTACTCTGCAGCTCTTCGGCTGCACAAGGGTAGGGCAGTCAGAGGTGGGGGGTGGGTGCGAAGGTTATACAAGGGATCCCAGAATGAAGGGAAAAGGACAGAGAACCTGCCCGATAAGCACTGTTGTCCTGGCTGCCATGGCTGGCATTCATTTTGACAAGGCCATCAAGAGGTGACATGCAGAGCAGCATATTTATTTTGTGTGATTCTTAGTTTTCAAGGTGAGGGATGCATTTTGATGTCCTCTTAATTGTTCTTAAGCATATATTATAGGCTATCATCCAAAACTCTTTTCTAAACTTTCCCTGAAGCAAATATTTTAGCTCTTGTAAGTTAGGTATTGGCGCATAGAGGCGTTTCTCCTGATACTTGCTGTGAGTTTGTTCCTTTTGACCTTTGCCAAGTGGCTCCAGGTTGTTCTATTATCACATCATGCCCACCATCTCCTGAGGAACTTTGATGCATGGATCCTCCTGATCCTTCCTGCTCTGTCATCTTCAGTGTGGCAGCTCTGTCCTCAGAGAGCTCCCCTGACATCGTAAGATGGCTGTAGCCATTTCAGACATCCCAGGCAGAAGCAGCAACGTCCAGGGGACTGGAGGCATCTCTCCCCTGAGTGTCTCTTAAGAGTGAGGAAGCTTTTCCCAGAAGTGTCCAGCAGACTCTGCCATGTCTCATTGACCAGGAGTTGGTCAAATGTCCCTTTAGCAAGGAGAGTGGGATTGTCTTGACCAGTTGAGATGAATTAGGACTTACCTCCATCACTGAGAGAGGAGTGTCACAACCAAACAGAATCTGGGCCTTTCCAGCCAGGGAGAAGGAGTGATGGCTTTTGGGCAGCCAGTGATGCCAGTTTCATCATCTGTCTTCCTGGACTCAGAGAATACTGTCCACCTATTTATTTATTTTAAGAGTTCAGCTTTTTTTTTTTTTTTTTTAAGGTTTATTTATTTATTTTAGAGAGAGCACGAGCAAGGAGAGGGGTGGAGGGATAAGCAGACTCCCCACTAAGCGTGGAGCCCAATGAGGATGCAGGGCTCGATCCCACGACACTGAGATCATGACCTGAGCAGAAATCAAGAGTCAGCCACTTAACCAACTGAGCCACCCAGGCGCCCCAAGAGTTCAGCTTTTTATTAACTGTGTTACAGAAGACGGTTAGTCAAAAAGACCAAAGCCCATGTCATCATCAGACTCTTCAGATTCTTCTTCCTTTGCTTCCAGCTCCTTCTCCTCAGCTGGGGCAGCCATGGTGGGGGGAGTGGGACCTCCTGCTGGTGTAGCAGCAGCTGCTGGAACAGGGCCCCCAGCCCCTACCTCACAGAGGAGGCTCCCGATGTTGACACCGGCCAGGGCCTCTGCAGACAAGCCCGGCCACAGGGGTTCAACACTTCTACCCGCTGCTTTAATGAGGGCATAGATCTTATCCTCCGAGACTGTCACCTCATCGCTGTGCAGGATGAGGGCTGAGTAGATGGAGGCGAGCTCCGAGAAGGAGGCCATGGCGTGGGCGCGCTGCTGGTCTGCGGGTGAAGTGAGGGCCTCACCCCAGCGCGGCCTTAGCTCCCTCAGAAAGACCGAGCGCCTTAGCGGCAACTGACGAAAGCCCATACTGACCATTGACATTTTTTGAATCTTTTGTCCTGTGCAAAAATAAGTGGGTTTTTTTCCTCTTTAAGTTATAATGATTAGAGAAATGATTCATTGCTGACCTTGGGCCTCTGCTTCTTCTTGCCTGAGCTGGACAATGTGGAGGCCCTGCTTTTGATCATTGGGTTGACTGACAGGATTTTAGAGTCGGAAGGCCTTTAAGAACATGCAGCTCAGTCTTTCCATTTTACAAATAGGGAAACTGAGGCTCATGCTGCGAGGGATGTGCCCAGTGTCCCATAGCTAGGTTACCCGAGCATGCCTGTGATACCTCACGTCTCATTTCGTGTCTTTTTTTCTACTTTCACGATGCTTGGTCCCCTTTCCTTCCAGATAATCAGTGCTATTGTGCACTTTTAAGCTTTTCTCCCTGTTAAAACTTGCCCAAGAACTGAAGAACTAGATAGCAGTCATTTATAGCCCAACATGAATATTAGATATTTCATATTTTAAGTCTTCTCTTGAATCATTTAAAGACATTTCAAGCATTTATTAACAGGCATGAGAATTATTTTGGGGGCAGGAGAACTTCAGTTCTCTTCTTGGTCTCTCAGAATCACACCGGTGTCTCGTCTGCCTTCTTTATCCTGGAAGGCGCAACCTTCTCAGCAGCCACAGCAGAGAAGAGAAAGGGACCTTGCTTCACTTGGGAAAAGCATCCTGCCTGACACCATCCTTAGACCCTTCATTTGATCTAAAAATGTTTTGTGAGTAAAGTACAAGCTCTGTTGTCTTCTTCTCTGTAAGCAGAGGGTGAGGTGAGGCTCATGGATAACAGGCCACAGGCCCTGAGAATGCTCCAGGCCCCATAGATGGCCCGCCATCCAAGGTAGACTTCTCTTCTCCATAAAGAGATGCCTTGTATCTGGAAATCTAAGTGCCCCATCATAGAAGGCTAGGAAGCCTATTTGTACTATAAAAGTTTTGGGTTTGTTTTTCTTTTTCTATGCAGATAAGATTCATCATGGGGATCCCATGAAAGGAGTAGTTAGCATATTTACCCTGGAGTATCTACCTTGGTGTATTTAGCAAGTGACTTGATTTCCACACTGAGTGCTGTTTTTTTTTTTTTTAAGATTTTTATTTATTTATTTATTTGACAGAGAGAGACACAGCAAGAGAGGGAACACAAGCAGGGGGAGTGGGAGAGGGATGAGCAGGGAGCCCGATGCGGGGCTCGATCCCAGGACCCTGGCATCTTGACCTGAGCCGAAGGCAGACGCTTAATGACTGAGCCACCCAGGTGCCCCCACACCGAGTGCTGTTTAAAGTGACACATATGTAGTCTTTCCCTGAAGGGACATGCCTCCGAACTCTTCAGACCATCAGGCCAGAGAAGCAACATGCTAGTGCCAAGGAGGTGGCGTAGGGGGTTGTGTCTGTAGTCCTGTTTCTGAGCTGTCCTTCCCCAGTGCCACCATGTGCCGTGGTTACTGCCTCATCTTCTTCCCCTTCCAGTAGCCCTCGTTCAGTGCTGGGGGCGTTTAGGCTGAGACCATTCTTTGTGAGGGGCAGTCTCACCCATTGCAGGGTGTTTAGAACCCTTGGCTTTCACCCCCGCTTAAGTCCGCACCCAGTTATGATGACAGCCAGGAGTACCTCCCCTTACCTCTGACCACCTCCTCGGGGACAGGCTGCTCCCGGTGGAGAAGGTCCATTCGACACAGAACCAACCAAGCCTGTCCCTTCCTCTGTTTTTAGGGCAGTTTTCTGACTCTAGAGGAGGAGGACACTTTTTTTTGTTCACCTGGCTGCTGACACATTCCAGTGTCAGTCAGCAAACAAATGAAATAAACATTGATTATCATCCCCCCCCACTCCTCTTCTCCCTGCACACCCGTGGGCCTTTCACTCATGTGTTCTGGATACATTTTCACACCAGAGAGATTGCTAAACAGAGCCCGAGGGGGTCGCGTGGGGTATTGTGACTGGAAGATCTTCACAGCAGGTCTGCTTCTTACCAAATCTCAGGGAGCAGAGCCCCAGGCTCTGTTCTTCGGTGCCCAGGCGGGCATGTGACGTCTGCACACCCACCACTTCAAAAGGGGGTCTGGGGTTGGGGAGGCTTGGCAGTTTCTTGGACATCAAACAGCGCTTGCAAAACAAATTTGATGAGTTATGAATGAATCAGAACCAGACGAGTTACATTTCTCTCCGAATGCATATTTAAAACTTTCTACACACACACCAGAGAACACCCGTACCTTCCCAGAGGATGGGGGTCTTGACCACGTGTCCTGCAGGATTTGCGAAACCAGGGTCGTTTTCCACAACATATCTGTCCTCATCCCTTCCCTTTCTTTGGCCACCAACCATCCTGGAAGGTCATGCACTTGGGCTCCTTTAAAGGGCTGGGTGAAACCAGGTGACAGGCTTCTGCACACTCAACTGGGAAACCTCTGTGTGTGGAAGTTCAAGGTGTCCTCCCACCCCCGCCTTGAGAGGCTGGGTTCTCACAGTGCCAACTTGGAGATAGGCTGGTGGAGGCGGGGGTTTGGGAGGTGGCAGGTCGTGGTGGTTACAGGGAGGAGGCCGACAACCGAGAGGCGCTCACTCTTAATTTGGCTTTCTCTTTCTTATCCTTCTATTCAGGTCTCATTAAATGTCACTTCATCTGACAAGTCTTCCCTAAGCTCCTATTCTGAATCCTCTTTCCTGTTATAACCTTTTATCTTGCCCTATATTGCCCTTTTCTCTTGCTCTTGTCTCTTATAGAACTTAAAACAGTCTGTAATTATGTATTTATTTGTATGGTTTTCTGTCACCCCAGTAGCTGGGCGAGGTTGAGGACCTTATCTTCTCTCCGCTGCAGTATCCCCAGTACTTAGCCCAAGGCTGGCAGCTAAGAAATAGTTGTGGGATGAATAAATGGTGACAGTCTACTCCTCTTGGGTTGATGATTTTGAATAAGGGGGTAGGCAGAGGGTTTGGTGTACATGGTCTATGTTGGGGATTAACCTTGACTTGGAGGTGCTCAGAGAGGCAGGAGGGCGAGCTGGACAAACCTGGGACCGCTCCATGTAAATCAAGTAGCCCACTTGAGATCTAGTGCTTCCATAGGAGCGCCACGCGCTGTAGAATCCAGGCCTTGGGATGAGATCCAGAGGGAAGAAGGCCAGTTGACAACTTATACGATGTAGATGAGTGATTTCAGAAGCACAAGGTAGTATTTTCAAAAATAAAATGAGACATTGAGAGAATGGCAGCGCCTGGGGGTTGAGTGTGCTTCTGACCTGGGAGGAGGCACTATGAACGGAGCAAAGAGCTCAGGCTTTGCCATTAAGCCCGCCTGGGATTCTAGATTTCACCACTGACTGGCTGTGTGGCTCTTAACCAAGTTGTTTATGCAGTCTGTATTTTTACCTGTAAAATGGGGCTGGTGATAGCTCCCTCTCTGGGGTTTCATGAATATTCACTGAGCTGACATGTGTGCTTCCCTCATACTCAGGGTCCAGTGAGTGTTGGTTTTTAGTTCTTTTTCTCTTTTGAATAGCCAGCATGGCCGATTTCAGATTTCTCCTGCTCCCCAACCTGGTCTGTAGTCAGTGATCAAATATACTAACTCTTCGTCCTGAGGTACATATGGTGCACATGGCATGTACCCATCATTGTGCTAAGGGTGGTAAAGGTTCAGAAGAAACACGTTTCTCCAATAGAATGTCTCCCCTATTGACATATTCCTTGGGGGAATATATCTTTGCTTCTAATATCTCTGTTTCATATTTTATATATAGCTCTGAATAAAGTGATTTTCAGTTGATATTTATATAGGAAAAGTGTATATTGATAGCCCCCAAACTCAATATAACATTTTAAAGAAAAGTCTCAAGTTATCTTTCAATACAATTGGTGAAACATGAGAAACATTTGTAGGTGTTTTGTAGAGCCCACATAGTGCCAATAAAGGGGATGTGCTTTGGGGCTGTTTTGGGGGGCTAAGAGAGTCATGTGACTACATCCAAGTAACACTGATCCATTCCCCAGGGGAGGAATCTTGGCCATATATGTTGGAGGATTTGCAAAGCCAGTGTAATAGCGAGGTAGACCAGACAGCTTTTCCAACCCCCATCACACCCCCAACACACTCTTCCTTTCCCTTTTCCTGACTGCCAACCTTCCTAGAAGGAGGTCATCCATTTGGGCCCTTTTAAAGCTCTGGGAGAAACCAGGTGACTGGCTTCTGCACATTCAACTGAGAGATCAGGAAGTGCTATTTTAAACATTTTACCTCCTAATGTGATAGTTTATATGATAGTTATGTGCTGTACTTTGCTTACATTTTAGGAAATACATTATAATATATTTTGGTTTGGGGTTGATGTAAATCAAAACATTATAATTTTTCCTATTTAAAATAATGGGAAATAGGTTACCATTTCGCACAGCACATCTGACTTTCAGAAACAGATTACCAAAATGTGCCTTTTCCCATGTGGTCCTTATCTTCAAAGAATGTATAGTCTAGTTGGGCTGAGAAGACAAACAACAAGAATTGAACTTTCTCATAAGGAACATAACATAAGATGGTATACAGTTAAATTAGGTGTTGGAGAGTGCAGTCTGGTCTGTTGATTCTATAGGGATTAGAAAAAGCAGAATCACTTGGGTGGGGGGAGATTCTGGAGAGGTTTCATGGAGGGGACTAGACCTGCAGGAGCTTTAAGAATGGCAGGGCTTGGTTAGGATAGGAATCAACGTATAGGCCATGGTTGTTGGAATGTCAGGCTTCAGAAGTTGATGTATTGTATGGTGACTAACATAATATAATAAAATTAAATTTAAAAAAAAAAGAAGTTTCTTCCAATGAACATTCCTCAAATACCTATAATGCACCAGGTACTGTGTTAAATATAAAGGGGTAAGCCAAGAAACATAAAACATTGTATGATGCCAGCCTCCCATCTCTTTATGGAGAAGAATGAGAAGACATGTACATTGAACATGCACACACACACACACACACACACACACACAGCATAATTCAAATAAAACAGTTACAGCATGCTGAAAGAGAGGAATAGCTAGAGAGAGCACTGTTCAAAAGAGGGGAGATGATGTGTGCCTGAGAGGTCAGCATGGCTTTGGCCAGAATAGCTGTGTTAGCTGAGATGGTCTTAAGGCAAGACCATGACTAGGGCTTCACACGTTATTAATAGCTGGTCTGGCAGCATTCATCAGAATGGATACCACTGGCTAGGAGAGCTGGTGCAGGGTTCTGGAGCCTTCTGCCCTGCCTGGCATAAACCCTCTGTTTAGTGGATTCAAGGGAAGATCCGGGGGGCCTGAGAAAGGGGGCCTGGGTGGTGCAGGGCATTTGGGAAACTCAGGGAAATGGCCATTTACCAACCAATATGGAGGTGTCTTAATATGTCAGGATCAGTTTGTACTTACCGTACCTAGTAGCAGAAGATCAGCCCAAATTGGAACCCCTGAGTCAGCCAATGAAGTCAGGTTATCTCCCTCTCCTCACTCCACCCCAGAAAGAAATATGTGTTTCCCTCATAACAAATACCTTGGTTTGGGGGTTTTTTGTTGTTGCTGGTTTGTTTTTTTGAGGTTGTTCCTCCTGGCTTAACCTGAGGATCTAACTTAGGTCCCGAGTACCCACCTGCCCCCCCTGCCCCCGCATAGAAATAATGGAGAAACGTGGTTCCTTTTCCAACTACTTTGAGCATTTGAATTACTCCGATCCAAGTGCCCCCACTATCCAAGGCCCCTGCATCAGACCCCTGGACCTCCCCTGTATCCTGTAAATAGAAGATCTACGCCTAGCAGGGCAGAGGGCTCCAGAGCTCTGGGCCAGCTCTCCTGGCTGGTGGTATCCATTCTGACAGGTGGGCGATTTTTAAATATTGCTCCCTGGTCCTTAGGCCTTCCAGTAAGAAGCAACCAATCACATTATACCCCACAGAAGTCTTGGTTTGGGGTGAGGTGTGTTATTGTTAGAATTGTTTTCCTAAAAACAGTAATCAAATACCTTTAAAAATTTTGTAAGCATCCTTTCTATATATCAGTATGGTTAAAAAAACCCCAAATACCAATAATCCTCATGAACCAACAAACGGTTGGAAGTGGTCTGTCAATGGTTGTAATAATAAGAAATTCACTGGGAGGAGTCATCATGTGCCTGAAATTTGATGACTCTGGGAAGACAAATGGTGTTCCATCTGTGTGCATACTTGTATCCGAGAGAAAGAGAAAAAGAGACAGAGACAGAGAGAGAGAAAGAGACAGAGAGAAGGGTGTCTGTGCCACTCTGTATTTTGGGCATTGTTTCATAAGATTCTTAACTGGCTTGTACCACCATACACACAGTGTTCTATTAGCAGTTGTTTGGCCAAGAATAAAGAATTGCTAATTATATTTTAGAAATACAGTTTAAGGAGCTGAAGTTTAAAATAACTGTCTTGAGCTTCAGAAAACTCATCTCTGGAAACCATCCATGGAAGGATATTTGTACTTTCCAAGGGGGTCTGGCGGGGCAAAAATAGGTCAGGTTTTTCTACATTTCAGTCAGTGCCTCCTGAAAGGTTACTCGTACATCTCTTTAAAACGCTAATTGCCTTGCTTTCTCAAGAGCCAAGACCCATCCAGTCCTCCAACCAAATTCTCACCTAAAATCAGAAGGTTTAAAATCCAGTTATTTTAAGTGATGCATACTCTTAAAAATATGTGTCTGGTTATGTTGTGTATAAACGGCTCATATCAGAGATGCAGCAAGTCAAGCTATATAAAATTTAGTAACACATGCCAGAGAAGAGACAGAGAGAGATAGGAGAGAGTTGGGGGGGGGAAGAGAGAGACAGAAAGAGAGAGGGAGAGACTGACTGATATCCTTATCCTTTCCTCCAGGAGAGGCTTGCATTTTACTTTTAACCCGTTTCTAAAAATGGCAAACGCAAAGTAAGAAAACAAGTTTATCTGTGGAAGGAAGGAAGGAAGGCCAGGGAGAGGAATCTGATCTTCAGCTTGGTGTGATTTTATTTTTATCAGACTTGTTTTTGCAACAGAACATCTGGGGGGGAGTGACTAGTGCAGAGTCGGGGTCTTACCTATGTTTCAACAGCTTCGTTAGGGTCATCCTTAGAGATTCATTTCACCAGGGCCGTGCTGGAAAATATGAACTCTTTAGGGTAGGATGAAGTAGTGATATATGATAGAGTGTCCTAAGTGAGGTGTTGGCGATATTGCTAATAACAGCAGTGTTCGGGTTTATGCTGTCTTTCTCTGAGGGTGTGCGGGTAGCTCGCCTTGCTTCCCTTTCCTATGAAGAAGCCTGGGATTGGTCGGGGTGCCTCGATTCTGAAGTCTGGGGGAATGATGTGGAGCGAGGTGCTTCAAGGTTAGAGGTGGATCCCAACCCAGTCCTCACAGGGCTGGCGATGACATTTGGCACTGGTGCATATGATCTCAAAGGCAGTAACGGGCAAACATGATCAACCTTAGATTGGTGGGATCTCAGAGAACTGGGCCCAAGTTTCTCAGTTTGGCAGCATCCCAGTAATTCAAGTGTATTAGGGGAAAAAGCATTAGGTTAGTTTTTCGTTCACTGATTCAATCATTCAGTGTCTATTTCTTGGTCACTTGTGCAGTGCCCAGCGCAGTGCTCCAGCCCCTACTTGAGGCGCATTGGAGCTGGATGCTTGTCATCTCCATCTTCCCAATGGCCCTTCCCATTGGAAGCTGCAGCTGTAACTGGGTATTTTGTGCCATAGAGAAGGAAGAAGGTAATGGGTAATGGGGGCAGGTGGGGATCTTATGTATCAGCATGGTTGTGTAGTGATGGTGAGAGCCATCTCTCGGCTACCTTTTAGTAGAAGGGAACATGAAGCTTTCAAAAGAGCCCTATTTTCCAGTCAAGTGAAAGACCTGCTGAAAACCCAGGGGTCTGGGTGGGTATTGGCATGCAGGTGCCCTTAGCTTCGGCACCGGGAGCAGTCCATCAGGCAGATCTTGTTGAATTAGGAACCCTCCCCAGGCCATCAAGTCAGGGCCATATATAATTTGGGATTCTGCAGTTCACAGAGTGCTACCCCACTTTCTTACACTTGTAGAAACTGTGCTCCAGTAGCATTTTCGGATTGGTCTGTGCTGGGCCTGGCCACGAGAACATCAGGCACTGTGGATACACGGTCCCTCTAGGAGAGGTCTGGGGGTCTGACTTTGGAAGAGAAGGAATGTGTCCATGAACTTTAACTTCTCTAGAGACAATGCTGAAAGCAGACTTGATGGCTTCTGTGGTTGTAGTTTTATAAGAATATGAACCTCTCTGGAGTGTTGTTGAAATACAGCCACCGTTATGAGCATGACTATTACTTATTTGGTAGGACCCTACCTGCTGATTCTCATTCTCTCAAGAGCGTAAATTAATTCATATGGGTTTGGCCTTGCTCGGAGGTTGGGAAGGGGAGTGGGGTGATCAATGGGACTTGCTCTCAAATCCCTAGTTGTTTTACTCCTTCTTTTACTTGTCATTTTCTCTGCTACTTTTATGTTATTTGCACAGGCTTGGGGGACCAGAGGTAGGAACTGGCATTTGGATTAATGGCTAGATAATCCAGAACAGTCGAAGAATGAAGAAATAATGTTTATGTTCTGTTCTGGGTTATACATTTTTATGTGGTGATGGTGAGAGAAATAATGACTTTAGTTTCTTAAGTATGTACTTCTCGCATTGATATTAAAATTAGCTACTGTTTGCATTTGCTAAGTGCACATCCACCATGGTAGAGGGAGAGAACTCAAGGGTCAGTCTGGTAGAAGGAAAGAAACCACAAATTTAGTTGTTGCTGCTGGTTTCACTCAAAGTAGAGATTCAGATTAGCACATACTATCTGAATTAAACAAATTATACTTTAAAGAAATTAGGCAGGTCTGCATTTGAGGAAATCTTATTATAATTACTAGTAAAGGAAATTATTGCCAACAAAATTCTGGATTTTAATTTATCTGATCTGCTTAAAGCATGATACACCTGTATATGTGATGAACCATTTTTTTTTTGAAACTAGAGACCTGGGTAGAGAGTAGGATTTGGTTCTTAGAAGGCAGAGCTTAGAATTTTAGAAAGGGAGGTGTTTTATCTAGGTCAGGTATTATTACTGTTAATATCTTTGCCGTTTACCCAGAATGCAGTCTCTGCCATGTTTGAGGCGGTGCTCCTTCCTCGCTCCCTCTTGCCCCCACCGTGTTTGTTGTGTGCGGACTGTGTCTGGGATGACAGCAGACGCTGAGGTTATGAGGGCGAACAGTTCGGTGTGATTTCTGCCTTTGTGGAGCTTAGGGTCTGATGGGAGAGACGAACAAAGGAAACCTGTAACCGCTGGACACGTGCATTTTCTCCTCTGCTCCCAGAGCCAGACTGGAAGACCCTGAAGATAATTCCACTGCCTCTCCCTTGGAGCTGTTTACAAATTGCTCCATGATTTTTATCATTATGCTATCTTACCTTTTGGAATTAGTATGATGATGGCACTTCTGGCGGGATCACAGAAAGGAAACCATGAACCACTCATGCTGCCCAACCCGGACTCCTGACTTCCACAGACACCTCTGGGGCTGAGGCTTACTTAAATACGTTCCAAGAGAGAAGTGGTCAGTTAGGACAAGGCACCTGCCACTTCCCAGTCATTCTGAGCCAAGGAGTCAGGCGCACGTGTGACAGCCTGGAGCAGGCGCAGCTTCCGTCTGGAGTCCGGGCTGACCTCCCGAGGAGGGGAAAATGCCCCCCGGCTTTTGTGCTGAGGCTTTCTCTGGTGCTGTTAGCCGGCCTTCAGGTGTGAGCCCTTACCTGTCTTCAGGTGCCCGGGGCGGCGGCAGCGGGGGAGGGGCGCTCCAGGCCCCTGGTGCGGGGCGGGGAGCACCACCCTGTGCGGGCTGCGGGCGGGGAGCAGCCGTGGGGGCTGGCTGGGGAGAAGGCCCGGCCGAGGCGGAGGCGAGATTATTGCCTGTTACACATGGACATCTAGACGGGGGAAGAAACATAACGGCTTTATTTTTAGGCTTTGCTAATTCTCACTCTTCTCCTAGTTTGCTGCTACCTGGCAACAGCTTATTGTCATGGCAACGCCAATGTTAATGAGTGAAGCTCTCTGTGTGTCTGTTTTACCCGGTGCTCTGTGACAGACCCTCGGCGTGGAGCTATCTCTCTGGCCATCAGAGGCCGAATGCCAACCTCCCTTCTCTGCCGAAGGCCTCCCAGGCCCTGTCCGTGAAGCAGAGGAAGGGAGGCAGCTGACAAGGGATTTATGCTGTTGCTTACACATTCCTAACGTGTTCTCTATTTACAGATGGGCCTGCTGGCTTCACAAGTGGCCCCTCCTCTCATCAGGGCCCCCCCTTCTTTACATTTTTCAGTGGCAGCCATAGGCTTTTGAACAATAACCAGTTTTCTCAGGTTCCAGGCACCTCGGGATTTGTGCAGGCTTTTCTCGCACCTTCTCTGCAGTTGGTCTGCAAAGCCCTGAATCCCGGGTCCTGAGTGGGGGGTGATTATTGCAGGTCTCGAGGGAACCCGGGGCTTACAATCCGCGAGGGACCACCTGCACCCCCGGCCCTCAGGCTGAGAAGAAGTGATGCCACCTTACCCTCTTGTCTTGGTTTCCCTGACATCTGTTGATAGAGGTCATCATCTATGGCCTCAAGGTCATATGTGAGAAAGAGCAGCAGAGTTGGCAGCCTCTTCGTGCCTCAGTTTTTCCATCTCTAGGCCGCCCTCCATGTCAGCCTGCTGAGCAGGGATGCATGTGAAGTGGTCTGGGTCCCCCCTTCACCGGTTCTGCCTGCACCTCTCTGTGCCTCAGCTGCCTCACTTAGGAATTAAGGATAGGAATCAGATAAATATGGGTCAGGTGGCTTAAAGCAGTGTCGGGCATAAAATAATGGTTCAATAAATATTGGTTATTATGCTGGCCATTATTTAATCTTCACACTAACCTTGTGAAATAAGTACTGTTCATATTCTCAGATTGCAAAGAAGGAAACTGAGGCACGGAGAGGTGGAACTGCCTCAGGGTCACCAGAAGTGACAGACTTCAGCTGTGAGCTGCGGCCCAGGGAGCTTGGCGGTGCTTACCCTCCAGGCCCCTTAGGGCCACGGTCCTCACAGCTGTAGAGAGCTGCTCCCTTCTCCTGCGGGTAGCTTTGGGGCCTCATGGGTGTGCACGAGCATTTTGCACTCCTGGATAAAAGGTGCTATGTGAACCAGAGAGTTTGAATCATTATGAAGCGTCATCTCCAGGGGGGTGGCTCTTAGCCGGTATGGCTCATCTTGAGGTTGGCCCTGCAAGGCTCTGTAATGAGCGATGGAGTCAGGACTCCTTGCAGCCACCTCTCCACAGCCCTGGACTGTTCTCGGGACACAGAGTCCTTGGCGACTACCTCTCCACTGGGCCACGAAGCACATCACCACTTATTTATTCCTGCTGGCTCACCCAAAGTTTTCAGCCCCCTGTAACAGCTCTATTTTTTTCTCAGAGTTCTTCTAAGCAAATTATTCTATGTATTTTTTAAAAGGTAGCAGAATCACATAGTACAAAATAAAAAATGCACAAAATGGCATACTGTGAAAAGTCTCTCTCCTCACCCCTCGCCTCCAGGGCCTGTCCTTGCAAGGAGACCCACACGTCAGAGAACATAAGAGATGTATACTGACTTCGTCTTCACCCCTGACGGGAACACTCACACATTCTGTCCTGCGCTGTTTTTTCCCCCCACTTAACTGGACATGGGAAATCGCTCCATATCAGTACACAATCAATGAGAAGTGACCTCAATCATTTCCAACAGCTAACTCACAAGTTTTATTGGGTTTTTATTCTAGGTAAATAAATTTGTGATAATTGTGATAAAAGCTTAAGAAAGCAATAAGTTAATAGTGATAGTTTTCTATTATTGAGTATCACCAGGATAATACCAGGGTTCTTTTGAATCCCTCAGCCATTTTTTCCCCTCACCTGTTATAAAGCTGAAATCCAAAGTCACAGAGCTAAAAATGAACCTAAGTCCATTGTGTCCACATCCCTATGCCCTTTTGGTTATACTGTGCTCCTTCTCTTACGTAAACAGGCTCAAAAATGGATCCAACCACAGGCCTGGGCTGCAGGAGCTAGCTCCCTCCCAGTGACCAATACACTTTCATTTAGTGATGGCATCGCTAAATAGTCCTCCTGCCCGGCTTGCCTTCCCTACCCCTGCAGGCCTGGCTTCATTCACGGGCAGACACTTCTGCTTAGCAAACATAATTTATTGATGCGTGAGGTCCATTTGAACTCCATCTCTGCTATTCTCTGCTTCTGTTTCTTTACCCATAAAATGTGCAGAGCCGTCTCACCACTGCCTAAAAGAGGTACTGAAGAGGTGATACAAATCATGTTCAGCATCTCCCCTCCTGTCTCCTTCCGATGTTGCAGAGGGGTGTCCTCTGGGTCTGGACTCGAGCACCTCGCGAGTGGGAAGTCAGGAGGAAGAGGGCACGAAAACCCGGAGACAATTTGGGAGTGCATCATTGCTAATGCTTAGTAGGCACTCCACAAGGATTTGCTGCATAAGATAGACAAATGCATATTTTGGGTTCCCTGGTCAGATGTCAGAGACATGCCTGCCTGAGTTGCCCGGCTTCAGCTCAGTCTGCTCTTTGTAGGTGTTCCGTTGCATTATTCGGGGCTTTGGTCTTCATTTTCCTTACCCCTCACACTTCCCCTCTATTCCCTTCCATGAGCTTGCACACTTCTTAGGATAGATTCTGATCAGCTCTCATGGCGCCAAGTACTTTGGGGGGCCAGCATGCCTGAGAGGGCAGAGAAAAGTTCAGAGGTGGGCTCGCTCATCCCAGCCACACCCAGGCAGGTGCAGTCCCCTGGGCAGGGTGCCCTCTCCCTTCCTGCTAGGCCCGGCTACATCATATCCGTCCCCGTCTCCCGCCGCTGGGGTCACCCTGTGCTCTGTGGGTACTCTGCAGGCGCCCTGGCCCCTCTAGCTCATACTCATTGTCTCCTTTGAACTCCTGCTGTGGTTCCTGTCTCCCAGCACTGTTTGGCATTCTGTTATGTTAGCATTTCATGTGGAAGGAGAAGCAGCCCCCAGGAACAGAGCTGACATGCCCATTGGCATCCAGACGTGTCCCAGCCCTTCAGATGTAGGCCCTCCAAAGGGCCCGGTTCTCAGGTCTCCGGCGGGCCAATCCTGGGGAGCATGAAGCTGCTGCTGGGACTGTAGCCTGGATGTCTTCCAATATCCCATTTGGAGGGCTCTTCCCAAAAAGGCAGAAGAGCCCCAAGGTGAGGTGAAGGGCCTTGGAGCCCCAGGGCTGCCCCCCAGGAGAGGAAAGCCCGGTGGGGGAGCAGCGGAGAGCGAAACTGTCCTAGGGTATGTCCTGCTGCGGCCACTTTGGTTGTAAAGCTTCTGACTGAGATGTTTAGAACTCATCTTGTTGGTGAAGTCACGATGCTCCCCTTTTAGCGACACCCTCTATTGTCGAGAACTGAGCGATCAGAGAGTGTGGCAGCACAGAGATGCCTTCTAGCGTGCTGGTTACAGAGGGGAAATGATCGAATATAGAACCGGACAGAGCCACACTGGCTGTCCTCAGGACACACCAAAGGAAGCGCCTGCGAGTCCTGGGTGAGAATGGGGGAGGCCAGGGCCTGGGGGTGTTTTAGGATCAGAGGAATGTGAGCATGGCCCAGGTGCTCTGTCTCCTCCAGTGAGTCCGGGGAACCAGCTTCCTCAGCAGCCTCCCTCCTGGCCTGGAGAGGTCTGGGACCCCATCTTGGCTCTCTCTCTCTTCCTGCTGCCTTAAAAGGACTAGATTATAATTCCCTTAAGGACTGAGTGAGCCCAGAAATGCCTCCTTACCTGCTTACGTGTATCGACATTCCTTCCAAGAAAGAGGCGGGTTCTTATTGCACAATTAGAGAGAAAAGGCTTGCACTGGAAGAGGCAGAGCTGTGCGGTGAGGGTTTCTGGTTGGGACATAATCAGGCAAACGACTAAGGTGGTTGACTGGCCAGCAAACCTTTTTCACTTTTGATGGGAAAAAGGAGTTCTTCATAGGGCAGAGATTTTGAAATAAAAAGAAGGGGCACCCAAAGAAGAGAGTTTATAGTAGTGGTTCTTCTGCAGAATAACTGGGGAGAGGGGAAGTTTTAAAAAACATCCTCTGCCGAACCCAGAGATTGGGATTCAAACATCTTCAGCTGGGCCTGGACATCAGTATTTTAAAAAAAACACCCCCAGCTGATTCTAATGTATAGCCAGGGTTGAAAACCATTGGTTTAAAGGTGTTTAAAGGCAGAAGGCAAAATGTGTAGACCCCAGCATAGAATTTGCTCGTTTTCCAGGCTGGGGCCAATAGAAGACATATCCTAATTTTAATCTACAGGGGCACATTCTGAAAATATACTTAAGGATTTAAGAAGTTTGGGTGCTTTAAAAAAACTCTTTGTACACCCATGTTCATAGCAGCATTATTCACAATGGTCAAAAGTAGAAACAGGGACACCTGGGTGGCTCAGTCGCTTGAGTGTCTGACTCTTGGTTTCGGCTCAGGTCGTGATCTCAGGGTTGTGGAATCGAGCCCCGTGTTGGGCTCTGCGATGGGCGTGGAGTCCGTTTGAGATTCTCTCCTTCGCCTTCTACCACCCCCACTTGTGCTCTTTCTCTCTCTCTCTCTAATAAATAAGTAAATCTAAAAAAAAAAGTGGAAGCAACCCAAGTGTCCGTGGACAGTTTAACGGATAAACAGAATGTGGGATGTCCATGTGGGAAAAAGGAAGGAGAGTGTGACACAGGTTACAGCCTGGAGGAACCTCGAGGACATTACACTGAGTGAAGTAAGCCCAGACACAGAAGGACAAATACTGTGATTGCACTTACAGGGAGTACCTAGAAGAAGCAAATTCACGGAGACAGGAAGTAGAATGGCAGTTTTCAGGGGCAGTGATGTTGAATGGGTATGGAGTTTCTGTCTTGCCAGATGCAAAATATTCCCAAGACGGATGGTGGTGGTGATGGTGGCACAGTAATGCGAATGTACTTTAATGCCTCTGACCTGTGCCCTCGGAAATAGTTAAGATGGTAAATTTTATGCTCTGTGTATTTTGCCACAATTTAAAAAAATTAATTTCAGATTTATAAGAACTGTTTTAATATTTTGGAAAAACAGAAATTGATAAAGAAGAAAATTTAAAAATCACTTGGCATTTAGATGTGTCGTTTCTTCTGCATGTGTGTAAATGGGCGCACGTGCACACACACACACACACACACACACACACACTTTGGATCCTACTTGAGAGAGAGAGACAGTTTTGCATCATGGGACCACGGGTTTTCATTTGGACCTGCTCTGGCTTCTTAGAGATGGCTCCATTTTGGGGGAGGGCTAAGGGAGGTCACGGGATAACAAGGCAACACAGCACAGTTGGGTTTGGGGTCAAAACCAAACTGGATTCACCTTGCATCTGTGACATTCAGGATCTGTATGACATTGGGCCTGATTCTGAGCGTACGTTTCCTTGTGTCAGGGCTGTTTTAGGAATTAAAGAGATGCCGGGTACCCTCTCGGGCCCTCGGGAAATGGCAGCTGTCATTGAAAATTTACCATAGGCCTCCACTGACGACGCACCCATTAAAGGCATCTCCTGGGTGCTTGTCCTCCCCTAAACTTCCCTGAGGGCTGTGGGTGAGCCTTGACCCGAGATTTCGGAAATCACCGGGGCTGCCCCCCGGTGCCATGACACTAAGAGCGCCACATCCTTTCTGGGTCTAGTGGCTGCATCTGTAAGGTGAGCATGTTGGTTTTGGGGTCTCGAGGTTCCCCCTCACCCCGCCTGTGCTGACAGTCTTTGCTTCTTCATAACCTTTCTGTTCCTGATGCACAGCCCTCAGCGCGCATGTAGTCACGTCTATTGGCCATGAGAGTCCAGTCTGCTTGGTTCTCCTCCCGTCCCGTTAGGGTCCACATCAGCAATGTGCAGCCACATCCCAGATGGGAGCCACTCCCTCTGTCCAGGGCAGACTGCTCCACGGCAGACTCATTTGCCTTTTCTAGGAAGTTCAGTTTCCTGTGTTTCAGGATGGTGGTCATAAGGAGCCTGGAGAGGCTCTGTTAGGAAGAGAGGGGTATTTTCCCCTCAAGACAGGGCCAGGGGGCAGAGGGCCAGACGGCCCCCTCCATGACTTCTGAATCTCTTGAACAAGGGCAGAGGAAACAGATGGATTGTAATACTGGGGAAAGAAGTTCTAAGTCCAGCTCAGAGCTGAGCACATCTTTCAGCTGCCAAATGGAAGGTCTCTATGTGGCAATGCTGGGAGGGAAAATCGAGTTAGGCTGGCTTGTTCCAAATAAAATGCTATATTTAATTTCACTCTGGGAAACATTTGATGTCTGGGCTATTGCAGTATGTGAAATATATTTAAGAAGATCTGTTTTGTTACAACAGAAAAAAAAAAAGGAGGGGCAGAGAGGTCCTCCTATCCTCAGTAGGTTGCACATACAGGAATCTGATCATTTCAATTGGTTTTTAATCACCCAGCAACTGCTGACCATGGGTTGGCTAGTCCATGTCTAGCAGCCTGAACGTCGTTGTATGAGTTATGTATGTCTCAATATTTCAGTCTGGGAAATGCCTTTCAAGGAAAACAAGACACTCGGCACGGGAGGGGAGCTGTCAGTTTTAAAATTGGTGATGTGCATTTGTGTGCTTGACATATGGGAGGAAAGGTTGAGTCTAAACCTATGCCAGATTAAACCAGTCCAGCAAATACATGTCTGACTATTTGTTTTCAAAGTCAGCCTGGTGGAGTCTTGTTTCCAGAATTGCTGTGCCCTTTGTGATCGCCGTGAGCACCATGGTTTTGGACACTTCTCCTTCTCAGTAGAGGATTGCCCTCATGCCTTTGTGGGCTACGCAGAGAATTAGGGACAGAGCCCACAAGACTGCTTTACTTTTCACATTGTCCCTGTTCCTTACAGCTTCCACGTGTCTCTGTCCTCACTCTGCTCTTCTTCTTTTGGTGTGATGTCAGAAGAAGCTCTTCCCCCTCATGTTATCTCCCATCAGAGGGCCTCACTGAGGCAGAGAGACCTGCAAACAGGGCTGCTGACTCAACTCAGGAAACTCCTTTCTTACAATTTATCAGGCCAACTAGGAACTAATAAGCAATTTGTTATTGTTGTTGTTGTTGTTGTTCATTTATGGAAAAAAAAGATACAGAATCAAGTGTTTTCAAGGATTGTGCCACTCTCTGGAGTTGTAAATAAAAGTGGTCAAATCCATCTCACGTCCAGCGTTTCCCGTCAGACTCCCAGAGGGAGCATCCAGCCTTCTTCCCCAAAATTGGCTTGGCTTTATCCCTTCACGATGATACAGATTAGAGAAAGAAACGAGTCTTTTAAAATGACCGTGAAGGTTTCTCTTTGGAGCACCTGAAACCCTGAAAACATTTCCTTTCACACACACCAAGGGTTTTATTATATCCAAAAAGGGTTTTCCGAGCTGCTGTCTCAGGCAGGGCCCTGGGACGGGAGAGGAAACACGCTGTGTGGCCTGCTGACCCGGGAGAGTGGCTGTCCTTGATGAGGACCCTGATGCTGGATAAACTCCAGACGTTGACACGGACAGGAGAACCATACGGGGAAAGCTGTTCTCGACGGTAGAAGGGGCTTCCTGATCGTCAGAGGTGGAAGGAAAGGGCTCTTTGCCTCCTGCATCCCCAGTCAGCACGAGCTTGTTTCCACCTGGGTCGGGGGCTGGGAATCTGGGCACCCCGGTCCTCGAACTGTGCCACGGGCGAGCTGGACCGCTGTGTAGAAAGCACGTGTCGGATGGGGGCACGGAGGAATCTTGATGTAATCCGTTTGTTCCGTGATCTCAGCGCAGCCCGGTTTCTGACCCGTAGGAGTGGGGATAGCAGTGCCTCAGAGAGTGTTGGGAGGCTCATAGGTGGGCACGCATGTCAAACGCCAGGTTAAGCGCTGGCTCCCTGGTGGGGGCTCGGCATGAGGCAGGTGGTCCAAGCATCGCCTCTGCCCACGCAGGAGGGCAGCCGTGCTGATGTGCTCGCGAGTCTCCCCTGCATAGCCACAGCAGCTGTTGTAATCTAGAGATCTGACGTCTACGCTTTTCATTTTTTTGTTTCTAATTACATGTTGGGTCTGCAAATAGTGAAAACCCGTCGTATTACCCTATCTGTAGCTTACTCAAGTAGACAATTTAAATATCTTTATAATGCGAGAGGATGCACTTACAGGTGTTTTCCTATATGTTGTAATTTCTTATGGTATATTTGCCTTCTCTTTTTTGAGATTAGTTTTAAAGGATGCAGTTTTTTGTTTTCCAATGCAAAAGGACCTATTTCTGATGCCCGGTTAGATTCTGCTGGATCTGTGTGATGTAGGCGAGCTATCCCAGCCTGAGATCTGCGGGCTGCGCTTACCCCCCAGTCTTGACTTGCCATCATTTATGGCATCTCTTGTCTTTTTTCCCTGTTTCTGGAAGGGATCAGGTGATACATTTTACATTAGATTTAGCTCCAATATTATGCTTGGTTAGGGCCGTACTACAATTACTCTTTTCTGTGCGTTCATTTACTCAACAAGTATTTCCTGCGAACGTCTGATTCTCGGGTGGTGCAGTGGCAAGAGCTAGAGTTTACATTTTCTGTGCCTGTGGGGGGAGGGGCAAATCAGTAAGAGATCTTCATATGTTTGGTGCTGTAAGAAAGGAATCTAAGAGACACAAAGCAAAGGGATGGGATAGCATGACTATAGGAAGGGAGTTGTTTGCAGTCCATGGCCAGGGAAGACCCCTCTGGGGCCGCGATGACAAAGAGGAGCCAGGCTTTCGAAGAAAGAGAGGAAGAGCTTCCTGGGACAGAGAACAGTAGGTACAAAGGAGGCAGGACAAGCTTGGGGTGTGTCTGAAACAGAAGAGCAAAGCTGGCACACAGTGAGTGACCAGGACGGTCATGGGTAGGGAGGTTGGAGGGGCAGACAGGGGCTAGATCATGACTAGTAGCAAGGGTGACATGTTTATTTTGTTTGAAAGATCGTCTGCCTGTAGATTGGAAAATGGACGTAGTTGGGGGGTGGGTGGGTATGAGAGACCAGTTGGGAGGGATGGAGGCTGGTACCAGGTACCAGCAGTGGAGGTGAGAGAGATGGATGTGATTTGCCCACTGGGACAAATGGGACATGTTTTGGAGGCAGAGCTGCAGGGCTTGCTGAGCTGCTGGGCAGTGGGAATGGTTACACTCACTTTGGAGGCAGTTTGTTCAAAATGTTCAAGAGCCTTAAAATCTTCATTCCTGGACACTTGGGTGGTTCCGTTGGTTAAGTGTTTGCCTTTGGCTCAGGTCATGATCCCAGAGTCCTGGGATCGAGTCCCGCATCAGGTTCCCTGCTCAGCGGGGAGTGTGCTTCTCCCTCTCCCCCTGCCCCTCACCCCTGCTCGTGCTTTCTTTCTCTCAAATAAATAAATAAAATCTTTAAAAAAAAAAATCTTCATTCCTTTTGGTCCAAGAATTCTATTGGATTTTATCCTATGGAAATAATCAGAAACACACAGACTATTTACAAGTATTTCATTGTAGTCTTTTTCATAATAGAGTCAAACCTGAAATAATGGAATTGCTCTCCCTTATTCTTCAGTCTCTAGGGGATTGGTTGGCTACGTTAGGATGCATCCATGTGGTGGAACACCAGGTAGCCATTCAAGTGATGATATGTAGGATATTTAATGGCATGTGAAGATGTCGATGAATAGCTAAATGGAAAAATATAGAATGGTATCCATAATATGATCTCCTCATAAAACATATAAATTTTATTTACATCTCATAGATATAGATAGAATATACTATATTCTGAGAAGTCTACTAGAGTGTACATCAGAGTGTTAACGACAAGCCATTTTCAGGGAATGAAATTACATATGATTTATTTTCTGAACATTTATGATTCTTACCAATTGTCTATGATAAACATTTTGAAATCAAAAGTAAAAAACAAGTGTTATTTTAAAAAGTGATGTCTGATTATATCGAATAGTGAGTAAATCAGTGAGATAATAGCCCTTCCAAATACCCTACTACTCAGAGGGTGGCGTTGGTCTTCAGAAAGTTTGGGTTGAGAAAAACGTTGGATTTGAGTCAGTAAAATGGAGTCAGAGTCCCAGCTTTGCCATCGACGGGCTTTGGAATCTTGGGTACTACACTTCACCTCTAACACACAGACCCTTGGCTTCTTCAGTTTGCAAATGGAAATAATGATAGTAATAATGAAAGCAGTACTAATGTTTTCATGGAGTTATTTTGAGGATTAAGTGACAGGGATGAGAAAAGAATTTCTAGGAGGAAAATCACAATGTAAATATTAATATCCTAGGGTCCAGGTCTTCACACACAGACGTGATTGTTGGCACAAATATATTTGGGGATGGGTCATTCGTGGTGTTTTGTAGTGCACATCTCATGGAATAAAGGGCCACGCTTTGACTAAGAGTTAGGCCAGCTCGCTTCTGATCCCATGCCCTGAAAAAAGCCAACAATCTGAACTTAAGGTACAATTAGCTTGTCCTGAGCGGCAGGCAGCTCTCAAATGAGGAGTGCTTTCTTATTCACTGGAAAGCTCCAGGTGAAATGCCATCTCAGCAGCAGCCGCACCCAGACCCCCTTTGATATACCACTCAGCTGTTCTGTTACATAAACCTATTGGAAATGAACCTACAAAGGAGTTGAGTGGAGGGAGGTACCAGTCCGAATAAGGATGAAGGAGAAATGCACTGCTTCTCCGTTTAAAGGAGATATTTGCTTTTTAATGGACCCTAGGCCCTGGGATCTGAAATGTCATGGTCCTTATGTAATGGAATGGATATGCACGGAAACACTGATGAACAACTCACAGGCACTTGATTTTTAAATTCGTAAATTGGGACAGGCCAGGGACATCCTGCCTGGCTCTGCAAGACTCACAATGTATTGGACGGTGTCGTCCACATTAGGATGTCTCATTGGAGAGTTACCCCTCCACAGAGAAGCTGTAGAGAGAATAGGTCCCTTATAGCATAAGAGTCTGAGCCTCTGTTTTCAGCTTGGGATTTCTGGAGAAAGGGAAATGAAACAGCCAAGCCTGACCAATCTCTGAGGTTGATTTTTTTGTGGATTCCCAGGTTCATTGAGGTGGAATACAGCACAGGATAACTGCTACTGGGTTGAGTTGCTATGTTGGGAAGAATACTGGTGCCCAGAAGTGCCTTCTGACTCTAAGAACCCTAGCCTTGCCATTTGGAACAGGTACCCCGGGAACTGCCAATTACATATGCCAGTAGTGTGGTTCCTTCTGATGTATCATTTGTCATCCTTCCTGTGGTAGATGACCCTAGCATCCCCTTGTTGAATTATACAGGAAGGATAATAGCAACAATGACAACTGTGCTGGTTACTGTGCCAACTGCTTTATACACACCATCTTGTCTAATCTTTGCATTAACTCTGGGAGGTAAGCATTGCTGTGCCCATTTCACAGATAAGGAAACCGAGGTTAAGTAACTTGTCCAAGGTCACAAAGCTAAGAAGTTACTAATCTAGGGTTTGAACTCAGGCCTCTCTGACTCCAGGGTTCACGATCTGAACTCCTCTATTATCCTGCCACTTACTGAATTGTTTTTCCAGCACTACTGATGGTTTTGAATTCAGTTCTACCCCACGTGTATTAACAAGGACCTGCTCTGTACTAGGTGCTACTCAGGTTAAAAAAAAAAAAAAAAGAATAAATTGTGGTTCCATCCCTTAAGAAATTTATGTATATTATTATTTTTAAGAGTTTAGATAAAGTCTATAGCAAGAGCTCAATAAATAATTTTTGAATAAACAATAATATATAAGTATATTCTGGGTTACTTTACAGGTACTTACAACTCCATTCAGATTATGATGCATCCTATAAAAGATGTATGCATGGGGTGCCTAGGTGGCTCAGTCGTTAAACGTCTGCCTTCAGCTCAGGTCATGATCCCAGGGTCCTGCTCAGCGGGGAGCCTGCTTCTCCCTCTCCCTCTGCCCCTCCCCCTGCTTGTGTTTCTTCTCTCTCGCTGCCTCTCTGTCAAACAAATAAATAAAATCTTTTAAAAAAAGATGTATGCATAAAATCCTCTGGGAGTTTAAAGAAAGGAGGGAACACTTCTGTTCAGAGATATTGGGAGAAAAGCAATTTGAATGTAATGTCTGAGCTGGGCTTACAAGTGGTAGGGACTGGGACGGACAAAGAGGTGAGAATTGCCAGCTGGCCTTGATTGTTGGATTATAAACTGAACCTGCTGCCTACTGATTGATTCTTGCAACTGTCCCCACACCTCTGGTTAGTTTCACTTTGTAATTTGACTTCACAATGATATTCAGAACCTGGAAATGGAGTTTTTATTATAATAAACATGGTTGGTCTCAAGAGACCTAGGTGAAAAAGCAGGATTTCCAGTGTCCTTCTGACTATCACCGGTATGTGAGTGGGTCACACACCTTTATTCTAGAACTCTCTCCTGTGCTTCTAATCCACCTGACCAAACACCTAAACTTGGTTATCCATGCATTCTCTTAGACTTAAGTCTAAAAGGGAATGAACTACCTTCCCCATTTTCCCTTCAGCGTGAGCTCTCAACCTCCCAGCCACCTGTTGGGACACCTCATGGCAGTAACAGGGATGGTCAGTTACACTGTATTTTAATATTAAGGGAAGGATAGAGTCTTGTATTAAGAGGTGACTTTGGAGGTCGAGATCTTTCTTTTGTTGGCTCACTTTGGGATCTTGGGCAGCAGCGTAACTTGCCATCGATTTCCCGATGGAGAAAAGGCAACTTGGCTTCTTTTGTATAAACAAATAGAGAAGTGTTGGAGATAATTAAATTGTAAAGCACCGTGGGGTCCAGAGATGGGAGTTCGCATGGAAACACCCCTCTGCCACTGCTGCTGTTGGCACTCAGAGATGGTAACGTATTTTTGCTTACAGAGTGATTTTCTGATGTTTGGTTGAAAGGGACACTGTGTACCTGAGCCAACTGTGAGGGCTCTTCTAGCACAATTCATGAAGTGATTTTTGTCCCGCCCAAATTTTGTAGGAGTGGAGAACTTTTGTTTAAGGTTGTGGCTTTTTAGAATGAATGAGTGACCAGTCGCGCTCCAACTGGAAGAATGTGCAGGGCGTCAGGCTTCCCTTTCTGATTTGCTTTCCCTTCCCGTACAAGTCACCTCACCTCTCTGCTTTTGGTTTCTCCATCTGCGAGACATTGCTCACTTCACCAGGATATCTTCAATATGAATAAGATAATGTGTGGAACCCTTCCGGCTGCGGCATCATTAAAAAGCATTTATTCAGCACTTATGTAGTGTTGCACAAAGAGAATTACAAAGACTACATTCCTGCTTTGCCTGCTAGATTATATTCTAATATCTTCTTAAAAAGGCAGAAACCAGGCAGCTAAGGAGAGCAATAATTCAAATGCTATCTTTGTGTTATAAGACACAAATAATAGTAGCATAAATAATTAACAAGAACTAAACGGGAAGAAATCTGGTTATCAAGATGGAGCTCACATCAAAAATCTACAGATAAAATAGGAAGTTCTCACCTATCTGGAACTGGGTGCTAGAGGAACCTTGTTTTCTGTAAATGAAATTGCCAGACATTTCCCCTGGGACCTGAGTGAGGGGGACCTCAATAAGAGGTAGGGGTGGGGCTACAGAGGAAGTCATCTGGAGAATTTTGAGATTCTGGGTATTTAGGTTTCTGCCACTGTTTCTTCTTCCCCAGTGCAATGGAGACTCCTATGAAGGCTTACCGTCCTGAAGGAAGAGGGGCCTATGCTTTAGAGGGGGTGTTCTAGGGGAGTAGGCAACCACCATTTCACTTTCTGAACATTGTGGTCATCGAATTGTAGGTCTTCATGAAAACGAGCTCTGAATCAAGCTGGACATGGGTGAGGCCCTAGAGGGCAAGGCAGCCTTGCAAGAGCAATCAGCGAACCATCTGAGTAGGAATCATCTGAGGAACTTTCACGAACTGTATGCAACTCACTTCCCCATCAGATAAGTTTTGAAAGGTTGGCCTCAGAGAGAATGCCATTTACTCCCCCAATGATATCTAGGTTACTTATTAAATCACTGCTGCTTCTTAGAGAAGCTAAGCCCCCAGATGTGTAACACACACACACACACACACACACACATACACACACGGTTTTCTTCCAGGAGGGGTGGAAAGACCTGTCAAAAACTAATTAAATTAGCTGTTATTTGTGTTTCTCTTCATAGTTTACAGCATCCTTTGACTGGTGTGATCTTCTTTGACACCAAAAGCTAGCTCTCGTGGTAGGCGGGACCATTACTGATGACTGCCATTGTACATTTGAGGAGACTCAGAGATTGAATGACTTGGCCAGGGTCACACAACCAGTGTAGGTCCAAGATGGAGGCCGGCTCTCTGAACTCTGCATTCATTCTGAACACCTTGTCTTTCTCTCTGGAGGGTCATCAGCATTCCAAAGCCACCTGTATTTAAAGACCACCTGTCAATGACAGATTTTCTGCACCAAGATTTCAAGCCCCATATAGATATCTGGATTTCCTCTCAATATCTCACATTTTAAAATTACTATTTGTCCCCATAGCACGTAGTATGGTTAACGACTGACTTGCTGCTGTTAATAATTACAAGTGTCTTTGTTTCAACCTCTAAGGAGATTCAGAATGGAAGCCAGCAAATTTGGAACTTGTCCTTCACTGTACTTGGGTCGTAAGCAGCTATTAAATACATGGAGCTTGACTCCCATCTTCCTTTAGTTCTCAGGCTCTCTCCCTGTTATTTTTCAGCAAAAGTTTCGAGTATTCTATTGGCATTGGGAGGGCTCTTAAAAAACAGCCTATCATAGTGCAAATTCTTTTCTAACGAATGCATTGTGTAAGCAGTAAATCTGAACAAGCTGCACCTGGATCCCTGACCCAGTGGAAGATGCTAACCTTGCCTGAAGGCTTAAACAGGTACCTTTCTTGGGCCCAACTGCAGATAATGTCCTTGCTGCTAACGCTGTGGCCCCCGTGTAGGGAGGGGATCCTAGCTAAGTGTTACCTCTAAAACTTCTGGGTGGGCCACTGGGCTTTTCCCTGTGCTCTGGCCTCCTCTTTTTAGCAAATCACCCTCCTCTCTCAAGTTCTGTCTCCCTGAGTATGCCTAGGACCTCCTTCCAGCGCCCTTCTCCCTCTCGCTAAGACCATCTTTCTGGGAAAATGATTCTTGTACCTCAGTACTGGTTTTTCCCAGGGACATTAGCATTTCAAGCTTTCATTGCTAATTGGAGACTCTGTCCAGCTAAAGGACTCTCCCAGACAGGCGGTGCAGTCTATCGATGCGCACACTGGGCTTTGTGGTCTGACAGACCTGAGTTAGAATCCCAGCTCCACTTTCAACTCACCTTTGGCAAGTTACTCAACCTTCCCGAGTCTGTAAAATGAAGATAATGGCGGTGTGCTGTTGTAAGAAGATCACACAAAGTCCCTGGCTATGCTCGGCTTGTGGAGAGTCACTGCATTTCTGTAACACTTCCATCCTTTCCTCCTGAAGAACCCACGAGGCGTCTTCATCGAGCTTTTCATTTCAGGCCAGTGGGCAGTGTGCTGATGAGGCAGGAACCACAGGTCACTTAACATCAGCTATCGCTCCTACCTGACAATACACATCGAGTGCCAATTTCTTTTTGGTTTGATATACTATATTTGATTCAGTGATTCAAATGATTACATTCCCCTTAAATTTTAATTCCTCTAAAATTGGGATGCATTTTATAATTGATGGTGTGTTGTGGTTTAGTGGGCAGCATTTTTTCTTTCTTATTGGTCTGTGTCTTATAATCTATGACACCTTCAATTTGAAGAAATACAGTGGTTTTTTTGGGGGGGGAGTAGAGAGCAAGTGCGAGAGTTGGGAGGGGAGGGGCGGAGGGAGAGGGAGAGAGAGAATCCTAAGCAGAACTCCATACCCAGCACAGAATCCAATGCGGGGCTTGATCTCATGACCCTGAGATCACGACCTGACCCTACATCAAGACTCAGACGCTTAACCGACTGAGCTAGCCAGGTGCCCCTATTTTTTAAAATCTGAGCTTAAACTCCATCAAGTGTCAAACAACTACTCTGCTCTGGTGATCCTTGATGCAGCCTCTTCCCAGGCTCTTTGTTCTGGGTCATCTGTCCAGTGTCCCCATGGGACAGGTTGTTGTCTGGGTACAGAAGCAGTAGAGGAAGAGTTTCCGAGCTTCTGGGACACATTCGAATAGGGTATAGATGACACTTAGGATTGCATTTTGCTGCAGAGCTCAGGTGGCTTGCAGCAACTCTGTCCCTGGCCCTGAGATGCCTTTCCAACACTTTACACAGGGAGCTCTCCTCTCATGTTGACCTATATAAACTCTTTTAGTTAATACAATGCCTGATGTTGCTCAGTCTGTATCTTACAGAGGAAATAGAAGCTTAGGAGTTAGCTTACTTGCCCAGGGCTTGAACTCAAGTCTGTCTCACTCCAAAGTCCATGCTATGAACCACTCTGCCCTACTCCTCTCTCCCAGCCTACACTGGAGAAGTGGTCCTCGTGTTCTTCCCACTCTGCCACAGCTAGTGGTAATGATAAAACAACATGGCAGTTAAGTGTGAGTTTCTGTTCACTAAGAACCGGGTTGACATGCCGTGGGTAGAGATGTAGGGGTTAGGTTGTGGAATTTGGAGGTAAGGGAGATTGGAAAGGAAGGAAGCACAGTGGCGATGTTGAGCCTTTGCAGGTGAGTTTTCAGCTCTCCTCCGGATGCACTCATTCTATCTTTCCACCTTTGTCGTTGTGTCGGCAAGGTCCCCTGGGCTTGGAGGGCCTGTGGCTGCCTGGTAGGAGCAGGGCTGCCCTTGGCCTCTGATTTTCTTCCTTCTTGGAGATAAACGCAGCAGGATGCTTCTCTCTCTTCTGACTTGAGTCAGATGTGCCCTAGTTGCCAAGGAAAGAGGAATAAGTGCTTGATGATCTGTCTATTCAGATAGAGGGAAAATGAACATTTCTAACAGTGAGTAATGGAGACTGACTATGCCCCAGGAACCATACTATATAAGCAGGTTCTGGGCAAACAGAGATAGGGAAGACACTCCCACAACCTCCGGGAGGCTCCATCTGGTAAGAAAGACAGCTGATATACTGGCCACTGATCATTAACAGGCAAGAGTGTTAAGGGACATGAGAACTGAGACACGATGTTGCTTGGTAGAAGGAATATGGGATTTGGAGTTCTGAAGGACATATCCAGCGTTGTCTTTTTCTTGCTGACTCACTTAGGCAAGTTCAGTTTCTGCATCTTTATAATGTGCATAAGTATATTTTTTCTTGCAGGCTCACTGAAAGCATTAATTAGACGCCTGTGTAAAGTGCATGTGCTTCATGCAGGCCTCATCCAGTGCCTGGCATGTAGTTGGTGTTCAATAAGTAGTAGCTATAATATGCATACCTAGGAATATATGTTTATGTGTTTGTATATATATATACAGATTTTTAAATTCCTTCTTTCCTTTCTTCAAGTATTTATTGAGTACCTATTCTGGATACCAGGAACTTAGCAGTATATAAAACTGCTCTCCCTGCCCACAGGGAGCTGAGGTTTTAGTAGGAGGAGACAATATATAAAATAAGTAAGACACATGATGCTGGATGGTGACAAGTGCTATGGAGAAAAGTAAAACAGGAAAATGGGGGTGGAGGTTTATATTATAAATAAAATGATTAGGGCAGCCTTCCCAAGGGAATGCTTGAGGGACCCAGCCAGGTGGATGTTAGGGAGAAAAGCATTCCAGGCGGAAGGAGTTAGAGAGCAACTGTTCAGAGGGGTGAGTGGCCTGGCGTATTCAGGGAAGAGCAAGGAGCCCAGCACATCTGGAGGGGCCCACGCTAGGAGGAGTGACAGAGGGCTAACCAGAGGCCAGATGGAGCAGGGCCTTGTAAGCCATGAGAAGAACGTTACTTCTTGGAACGAGATAGGAGCCACTGGAAATTTTGAGCTAGAGAGTGGTATGGTTTGACTATGTTATACCAGGATGACTGAGGCTGCCGTGTGGAGAAGTCATGTGTGGGGGAAGGATTCTGCACGTGCGTGTGTGTGTGTGTGTTTGCGTGTGCGTGTGTGTTAGCACTGAATCAGAGAATCTTGATGTAAAGTGGAGAATGTGACTGCCTTGGGTTACGAGGACAAATGAGAATGGATAGTGGAGGAGTTGGAGGAGGAGGCCTGGAGAAATATGGTTCGCATTGTGGGTTTGGCCCTTCCTTGTTATTTGTCTGAATGGTTTCCCATCACTGTGGGCTGGGGACGCTGTGGCAGGAAGTGAGGGGCTGTTGGCCTCTCCACCAGTCTGGGGCTGGGCCTTGAACATGTCCAGATTGTGACTGAATGGACGTTGTGGGAAAGGCACAACACGCCGGTGTGTGTCAGAAACAAGAGCAAGCCAAGACCTGAGGCCATGCTGAGGGCAAGGCAGGGACCCTTTCACTGTGGCTTCCCTGTGTGTCGGAAGGGAGTTCTCAGCAGAGGTGGGGAGATGGGATGAGAGCCAGGAAGCATAGTCACTGAGAAGTGTGTGTCCGTGGCTTGCCCCAATTCCCCAGGAAGACGTGAGGACTCGAGAGCTGAGAGTATGACCTAAAGTGTCCAAAAGGCTAAGAGGGGAGTGGGTGGGAGTAGTGAGTGAAGTTACACAGCACCCACTCTGACCATCAGCAGCCTCAGGAACCAGCTAGTCTGTGCACTACTGACTTGGCCTCGTTCTCTCCTGATCACTCAAGGGGATCTGTGCTTTTCTGGAGCAAAGAGAACTTTGCAACTAGAGTTTTCTGTTTTGATTTTGTGGGGTATTGTTCCCCAATGTCACTCACAAAGCCATAAATACATTTCCCCAAGAAAGAAGAAAGAACAACTAACTCTTGTGTAGTGCTCATTTTGTGTTAAATACTGTTCTGAGTACTTGGTTTGTATTAACTCCTTCAGTCTTCAGAATGGTTCTGTGATGTAGGTGGCATTATCGTCCCCATTTTGCAGAGGAAGAAACTGAGGTTAAGGACCTTGCCCAAAGACCAACAGTTAGTAAGTACTGGCCATTATTGGCATACATGCTTCTGACTCCAAAAGCCTCATCTCTTTTCCCTTTATCAATCTGGTAATCATTTGTTGTTTATCATGTGGAATTCATTTTTGGAAATAATTCATATAAATATGCACAAAGGAACTGTGTGGTCACAAAGGGAAAAAGCTGCGGGCCCAAGTCCTTAATATTCCCATATCTGTGTGGGGTACCCTCCTGGCAGCTGGCAACTTCCACTTCTTATTTGGTATTGCCATTTATCGACATATATGTCATCCTCCTTCCTAAGGCTGGAAACTCATTGAGACCAGAGTCCATGTGGAATTCATTTTCATATTTATTATAGGATCTACACCAATGCCTAAAACATAGTAGGTCCTTAGTAAATATGAAATAATTTCTCAAGTTGAATGGATGTACTTGGTAACCAATTCTAAAGCCATCCACTTCTGAAAATAATGAAAAGGAGGACATTTAAACATGTGACTCACAAGGTTACACTTGAATGGGGCTATTATGATTTTCAAAACCCTTCTGCAGTCTATCTCATTTCATCCCCTTGCCAACCCTTGCCAAGGTGGTGGGGCACACGTTATTTTCCCAGTTTAATTAGGAGAAAACCGACGTTAGTGTCAACAAGTGATCTACCCAAGGTTACAAACAGGGTTACTTTTTTTTTTAATTTTGTTTTTAAAATCAGAGCAGAATGAGAACCATCATCTCCCGATTTCTTATTTTGTGAGCAACATGTACCTACTGAGTCAAAGCTTGAACACAGGACCTGATAATACTCATTAGGCATGAACAAGAAGGTGTTTTGATTCCTTTCTTTCTGGTAAATTGCAAATAATTTAGTATAATGCTACTCAAAATGTGGACCCCAGCTGGTAGACCAGTTACCAGTTACTAGTCTATGGTGAGATCATGAGCTTGTGGCAGAACGTTAATCAACTGTATCTATAAACACTGCTTAGTTTACCTGACTTTTTTTCTCCTTTTTTAACATTTTCTTTGAAATAATCTTAGGCTTACGTCAAAGCTGAAAAATAGCACAGAAAGTGTGCATAGATCCTTCACCCAACTTCCTCTTATGTTTATATCTTGCATAATGATTAAAACATAGAAATTGCCATTAGTACAATACTTTCAATTAAACCTCAGACTTCTTTTTGATTTCACCAGTTTTTCTACCTATGTTTTTTTTCTGGTCCAGGATCGAATATAGGGCCCCATATGGTTTTTGGTCATCAAGTCTCCTTAGTGTCCCCCAACAACAGTGCCTTGTTTTTCCATGACTTTGACACTTTTGTTGAAGAGTACAGGTCAGTTATCCTGGACAAAGCCTCTTAATTTGGGTTTGTCTCTTTCAAAGGTATTACACTGAGGTAATGCATTTTGCCTCCTAAATACATGCATCACTTATGAATATCACCAAAGTAATGTGCCCTCCTCATTCTGTCATAACAGGGGCAAAAGATGTTAGAATGTGTTTTCGCTGGTGCCACTGACCTTCATCACTTGGTGAAGGTGGTGTCTGTTGAGCTTCTCTACTCTAAAGCTGCTATTTCTCCATTTCTAATTAATTAATATCCCAGGGGAGATATTTTGAGACTATGCAAATATTCCGTTGCTTCTCAAACTTTTGAGATAATTTTAATTATAAGATTATAATTTTAGCATACATCGTGGATCTTGCCTGCAACATTTATTACTGTGGTGTTTGCCTAATTTTTCTATTGTCTTCTTTCCCTCTATATCTATTAATTGGCATTCTTCTATTAGGAAGAGCTATCCCTTCTTCCCCATTTCTTTCTTTATTCAGTTATTAATTTATCTTACTGTCATGTTTATTTTATTCTATGGCCTATAATCTAATATTACTCTTATTTATTTTGTTGTTCAAATTGTTCTAGCTTTGGCCGTTGAGAGTTCTTCCAGGTCAGCTCCTATAGCCTTCAATATGCCCTCAGCCCTCAAGCGTTTTCTTGCTTTTGGACCATATGATGCTCCAGAATCATCTTGAATTTTTTTCTGTCTCAGCCCTGGAATCAAACACTTCTCCAAGAAGCCCTGGTTTCTTTTACTGGAAAATGATATTTAAAACCCAAGATTTGGGCACTAGATGTGTTCATTGTTATCAGCTTTTTTTTATATCAATATTTCCTTGATGAAGGGAGCTTCACATTTTAAAAGTGAGTCAACCTAGCTCCTTATCTTGTCATGGGCCAGTAACAATTTGTGACTCTGCCACTTTGAGTCTCAGTGGTCTTAAAGATCTGTCACCATGGACATGTCACCCATCTGGTGGTAATTTTAAATTCCATGGAAAAAGTCATGAATCAGTGTTATTCTTTCACTCATGCATGAAGCAAGTATGTGTTGAGCACACAGTATGTGTCTGGCCTTGTGGTATGTGCTGGGCTCACAGTGTGAGTGAAGTTCTCCTGAGGAGCTTATGATACAGTGTCTTCTGTTAAATCTAGGAGATGGAAATTTTTTTTTTTGGTCACTGTACATTATGAGAACTCATTTAAGATTATTCAGCATTCTAAAACCTAGGGGATTCAGCCTCGGGGATTTTTAATTTTGATTTTGGATCCAGAGGTTGTTAAAATATGAACAGGCTATTCCCTAGCACAGTAGCACTTAGTATCATTAAAAATGTTTGCCCATGACTTGATTCTGACCTATGGGTGGTTGACTCTTTTAGGCCTTACGCAAGGAGGCTGGAGATACGTACACTGACTTGAAAAGAGTTTTGGCCTCTCACGCTCACTCTAGTCATTGTGTGAAATAGTCTGCTGAAGGAGTAAAGGCTTGCTGTAAGAAGAGGGCTCCATCTTCAGTGCCTCCCTCTCCCATGGGGCTGGGGGATGGGATAGGAGTTCGCCTCTTCAAACTGGTCTCAGACCCCAAAAGGATCCCTTCGGCAAAAGTGTGTTTTCAAAGACTGTTACTTGACTTTAATCTAGTTGGATCTGGGTTCAGATGGAAGGAGATTAGCAGTAATGTCGCTTAAGGTCACCTGGATGTGCATTATCTCCACTCCAAACTCCTGTACTTCCCATCTGGTTTAATACAATCTGGCATCATTTCAGTGTTTCCAACTTAGGCTTGTTATTAGTATTTCCTTTAACTTTTTGAGCATACATGGACTAAGAATCCCTTTCACAGCTCGGAAAGGTGTCTCTGGCAAAGAGGCTTCTGTTGGTAGGGCAATACAATCCTATCAAACAAGCCAATTGTCTGGAAGCATCTGTTGGTCTTTTTTACTTTTGGAAAAGATGGGAATGCTGAAAACAGATGCTAAGGCTTATTCTCTCTACATGGGTCCTTTCTGGCATCCATGAAATTATGAGTATTTTTTGTCACTGAACACATGTGTGTTCTTGGCATGCAAAATATACACACAATGGCTGACTTACTACCTGTTCTTGGGAGGAAGGGAACAGTGGAGCTATGGTCAAGTTGATTGCCACGCACTCTGGTTAGAAATGGGAAGACAATCGGATCAATGGTGTTTGCCTTGAAAAGTAACTTAGGCATCTGAGAATCCGTTTGCCAGATGTGTCAAAGAGGGGCAACTGGATGTGCACTTCCCAGCATATAGTGCCATTCATTTAGGATGGCCGATTCTCCGACCTTGACCTTGGTAGATGACCAGTGGCCAGATTATGGACATGAATCTTTAGTGCCTATCTCAGTGTTTGTGTTGGTGCTTTCCACAGAAGTTTTGTTTGTGTGTGCCTTTGTGTTTCTGTATATTAATACATGAAATCCAGTTTAGAGAACAACTTTATGTGCCCCATCCTGCTTGTGATGCAGTGGTCTGCCCTTGAGAATTTTAAGTGAGCTGACCTACATAGCTTAACTATTTCAATTAGAAGTAACAGAGAGTGTGGATTGGCGAGAGGTAGAGGGCGGAGAGGGAAAAATCCCTCCCAGAAGCTTTGGTTTAGGCAAGGCAGTAGAAGAGACAGAAGATTCTGGGTGGGAATCATAACTGATAGCAATCACGCATGCTTTGACACCCTGCTATGGCTGAAGTCCTTGTGAAGTTGGCTTTTGGTATCCCTTGCTATGGACGTGTATGGGGTCTTCATGGGATTGAGGCAGGCTAACTCTCTTCTGGGGAAGAATTAGGACAGTGTTATTCCTTAATTTTCCAAACATCCACTCTTCTATTGTCAGCTGTCTCTACACTTGATTCTCCGAAGAGGTGGTGCTCTCCCTATCTCTCCAAGCCTTGTCTCAGTGTGGAGAGGAAATGCTGTATATGGTACAGGGTAGCGATTCTTGCATTCTTATTCTCCAGTTCTTCCCTCCTGCTCAGAATTCTGACAGAAATTCCTAATTAACTCAGTTGCTCTACAATGACAAGCTAACATCTGGAACTACCAAGTCAGGAAAGCCATTCGGCCTGGATCCAGTATGGATTTTCTCCCCTTCTCACCCAGCTCAGCAGCTGGGCACTGCACCAACCCCGGCATTGTGGGATGAAGATGCCAAGGGCTGGAGCAACTCAGGGCTAATTGTTTCACCCAGAAAATCGTGGGTTAGACATTTTTAAATTGTTGGCTTATTTTGAAGAGTTTTTTGTTTTGGGGTTTTTTGTTGTGTTTTGTTTTTTTGGGGGGTTGTTTTTAGTTTTGGGGTTTTTTAGTAGGAAATCAGGAGATTGTACAGTCACTGGAGGGGCCATCTCTCCTACATACTGCCTGTATAATGTGCCCACTAGATGGGGGTGATGGGGGTCTACTTAGGGCTATGACCAGGTAAAGTGTAGTACTCTTCAAATTCTATTTGTATGACTCCTCAGGAATAGGGAGCAAAACAGGGCCATGTCAGATGGGGGTAGGGATGGGACAAAGAAATGAATGAGTAACAAAGAATTGTCTCTATTAGGCTGGATGGAGACAGTTAGGTGCACAGGAGATGTAGAAGCCACTTCTAGTCTCCATTCTTCAGTTCCAGCTCACGGACATCCTACCATCTATCTCCCTGTCATATATAGAGCTTATTATGGGACTGGCACTATTCTAAGTGTTATAAATAATTAACTCATTCAGTGCTCACAGGACCTGATTAGGTAGGTACTACTGTTATCCTTGTTTTATAGATGAGAACTCTTGAGGCATTGAGAAGGTATTAAATTTGCTCTCAAACATTTGCTTCTGGAGCTAGGGTTGGAGAGCAGGTTTGGCCTCAGAGTCCAACCTGCTATACCAAAGGCACACTGTCAGTCACATGGGTTCCATCCTATCCCAGCCCCAAGGGTTTCCAGAGAAGAATCAGTGTGGCTCAAACTCAAATTTGGATATGAATCATCTGGGGATCTTGGTAAAATGTAGATTCTGATTCAGTAGGTCTGGGGAGTGGCCTCAGAGTCAGCTCCAACAAGCTCCCATCTGATGTCAATGTGGCTAATTCGTGGTCCACACATGGAGCAGCAAAGCCTTAGTAGACTAGCCTATGGTTTTCACTGTCTGATTGCACTTACCTGGCTGTGGAGGAAACCCTGGCATTTAAATAGAGGGCTTTCAGCAATAGAGTAATACCAATATGAATTTAATGAGTGATCCATTGGAAAAGAAAAGAACTGTAGCAGCAGGGAGTCATCAACTTCTGTTTAAAAAACTAATTTTCCTAGGACTTTAACAGAAAATGGAAAGATTATGTCCTCCCTTTCTGTGTATTAGCCAAGGGTCTTTCTTTTGTTCTTGGGCTAACCTCAGTACTTCTGGGCTAGTTTCAGTCCTAATTTTTTTCTGAGTCACCATTACATACAGTTCTCCCAGCCACACCCCAGCAATGTACAAGGGATCAGACACAAAGTTAGATTCCATCACAGAGGCAGAGTCACCATGGTAACCACATCCTTTGAGTCTTGAGTGTGCCCAGCAATCTGAGCAGAGCTGATTGTTGAAGTGAACCAAGTTGTTCTCCGGAGAGATAGGGGGAGTGGTGCCCTGCCTACATTAGGCTGCTATCTCTTCACCCCTGCAACTAGGGGCTTCCACTTGCTGTGAAGAGTCTAGACTCTCAGAATCTCCTCCCCTCCCTGGAATCTTGAAGTTAGCCTCCAGGGTGTTTTCTGATCCTAACTGCCCCAACACCATGAGAATACTGCAGGGCCTTGGGATACTCTTGTTCTTCTGGTTTGAGTTTTGGTGGATAACCACATCCGAATCTTCCTGTGTTAACGTGTCGATATTTTGGTTTATCTGCTTACTGGTGGTGTGGGGGCATATGGCAAATCCGGTAGTGAATGGGCCAGGGCAGACCAGACCCCACCTCATGGGGAATCTTAATTACAGTGTGTAGAATCAGTGAAAGTGTGGCTTGCTAGATCAGGTTTTCATTTTATATGTTAAGGCAAAAAGCTACCTTCTATAATTTGGAACAATCTCCTCTTTCTCTCTTCCCTTTCTGCCTCTCTCCATGGCTTCCATTGCTTAAGGGACGATGGTGTGGGTTCACTTTGTCCATTTCATTTGGATGACATCATCAGAGAAGCACTCTGTACCTCTCCATTGAGACCCATGAGATGACCTAATGTTTGATGGAGCTGAGAAAAAAGAAACCAAAATGACCCAATGGAACATAGATGCTGATTTCAGTTATTATTGTTTGATAGAAACAATGAACTCAGTTGCATTAGCTTGGCCATATGGCTTCTTGAAAGGCACCTTTCAGACATGGAAACACTTTAGAGGGTTGTGTTGAGTCTCTAAGAAGACACTGAGCACTCAATTCTCAGTGGCCAATGGTTGACCTCTTTTGAGACGTTTCCAACTGGAAAGGAAAGACGGGTCTTCCTGCCTCCCATGGAACCTCATTTTTAACAATGTGGCTTTATGAAGATGTGACCTAAGGAAGAACTGGTACAGACAATGCTTTTAATCTCGCTTGCCTTATTCTTCGTCTTTATATCTAAGTCTCAAGAAACCAGTGTTAGCTAACAGCACTGTTTTTACTGCTAAGCAAAACTTTAGGAAGGGGCATCCTTTGATAGAACATTAATTAACAAATTTGCTGTTATTCTAAATTAAAACCTACACTGCTCCCCTTTGCCCTCCCAAGCTCTACTCTTACATACTTATTGCAGATCCTTTTAAGTAGTATGAAAGTGACAGTGATTGGTTTTAATATTGAAAACCTAAAACTAATAAATGCAGTTTTGACTGCTGCTACTGTCCGTGTGTTGTAGGTTTATTTAAAAGCCAAACAATACTGCTGCTTCCAGAGACTCTTTGTTCTAGTCTTCGTTATCAAAGCCGACAGAATCAGGTTTGGGACCACGGCTCATGCACATGAAACTGGCAAACTATTATGCAGAAGAAGCATTTCTTTTCAGAGTAACCAGTATAGTTAGTAAGCACAATATGTATATAAACCAAGAAGTATTTCCTGTGAAGGAGTAACCAAGTAATTAGTTGATTTTGACATGATCTTCTCATAGAAATAGTGGCACTGGAGCAAAGATGCATTTTTACTGAATTTAGGAAGAATTAGAGCAGTTCTTGCCTTGAATCTGATGTCTGTCAGACCCAGAAGTTTCTCATAATACATTCTCTGGCTGGTGAAGGGTGGTGAAGGGTGAACGGTTTGGGAAATGAAGAGGTACGGTATGAATTGCACTAAAATCACTTTCAATCTTAGAGAAAACTTGGAGGGGGATCAGTCAGTCTGACTCCCTTGTGAGTCAGAATCAACAGGTAGCTCAGTGGGGACCAGGAAGGGTCGAGTTAATTTGGAATGGGCTCAAATGGATCCACGAAGTGCCCTGGACAGGAAGGGGTTGACTGTTCTCAGAGAGGGGAGGGGGTCTGGATTACTTGGTCCTTTGGGTAGAAGGTCACTGTGTCCAAAGGGAGTCTTTGAAGAGGTGCTGCCCATCTTTCTCTTTGAGAAGCAGAATAAGAGGGTTGTACTTGCAGGAAGTAGAGAAGAAGAGGTGAAGTTAGGAAATCTCTCTGGCTGTGGCTGACACATGGGAATTGATGATGCAGGGAGATTCTGGAACCCCTAACTCTGGTTTTTAAGGTCAAGGGTTTTCATTTTGCCTAGCTTAGCTCCTCAACTTATTAAATACCTTTGATCAAATTGCTTCACCATCCTGAACCTTCATTTCCTCACCTGTAAAGTGGAGATAATGCTTGTTCCAGAAGGTTGTTAAGAGGATCACATGAAGTAATAATATACAGCATCAAGACTCACATAGCAGCTCTTCAGATGTTACAAGTTGTTATTACAGCTTCTAGTTCTGTTACAGCCGCTGACTGGGGTCAGAGGAAAGTGGCCATAGAAATGGTCAAGAATGAGACAGCAGGCCCAGAAACAGCAGAACTGTTTGAAGGGAAGTTGCCTACAGAGCACCCAGTTTGGCTCCATCCACAGGCCGTTGACAATTGTGTGGTGGCCAGGATAGGGTTGGGAGGTTGAGAGGGCAGGAAGGGTTTGGACAACAGAACCACCCCGCCCCCCCGCCCCCCACACGTATTTCATCCTGGAAAGGCTGTTGGTGGGAGCCACAGCTGGGAGGATGATATGGGCATGGAGTTGGTGTCAGAATGAGTTACCATGGAGCCTATGGAGGGTTCGGAGGCCGCAGACTCTCGGTCCTTCAGCCCAATCCCTGAGGTCACAAGGGCCTCTGTTCCCGCAGTTTCTCTCGCCAGCCGTAGTGTTTCAGCTGCTTTCCTGGGAAGCCCAGTTTTTAACTGGTAAGAGATTTTATTCCAATCATCTGTTTTCGTTCCCTTCTCTGTTTTTGATTGTCCTTCTCCTCTCCCACCCGCCTCCCACTCTGCCCCCCTACACACCCTGCCTGCTTTCCAATTTTAGCGGTGTTACCAGGGCAGCTTTCAGAAAAGCCTGCTTCAGTGCCTCTCGCCTGGGCCGCTTCCATGGCGGCTGTGTGCCGGATACCATTCACCGAGGCTCAGCGATTGGGCCCCATCTGCTCCTTGGGCTGCAGCCACCGAGCATCTGTGGGGGGCGGCGAAAGCTGAAGAGGCCCAGACGAGGGCCGGGGAGGCCCCGGCCACGTGATGACCCATGCAGCAGGGATGCCCAGCAGGAGACACAGAGCAAAGGGCCCTTGTGACCTCCAGTGGTGGGGGGAAAAGTGGAAAATGGAGATTGAGTTAAAATGAAAAGGGTTTAAAACGTGATTTGTGAAGAATTAAACACATTTCTTTCAAACTGCTTTATTACTCATAGGAATTGTATCAATCAACAGTGAGCACTAAATTGCTGGATCAGTCAGAAAATATTGTTGCTGCTGAAGAATCAATGCTAATTGAATCATTAGGGAGGGCATTATTACACGAAACACAGATAGCTTGCGATGATGACTCTCGGCTCCGCTTGATGGGTCGTCTTCCAAGAAGCAGTGACACTGCATCTACGGGGAGGTTCCCCTCCATTCTTGGCTTTCTCTCGGAGTTAAAGGTGGGTAGTGGTTGTGCTAATATTCCCCTATTAAAAAAAAAAAAGAAGATGTAACATAGTCCTTCTTGAAGTCAGTGTTAGTGAAAATTTTTGACAAGTAAGAAGGTTAAAGAAGAATCTGGATTGCATTTTAGAAATCTTCTGGTGGGGTCTTTGATATGTTGAGGATGTATCTGCAACTTTACTGAAGTAGGCAAAATGCAAAAAAAAAAAAAAAATGATTGAGCTGGGCTCAGAATATAAGGCAGGGCTGCAATGGGGGTGCTGGTTACAGCCTGGACACTCGGGTCTGAGCCCCACAAGCTGGCTGGAATGGCTCCCGAAGGGGCAAGACATTTTGTAAGGTCTTGGAGGCTGGTGTTAGAGCTGGGTTCACTCTCTATCCCCTAAAGACTCTGATATTGGCCTTTCTACATAGAGGTACTGATGGATGTTAGTGAAGGGAAGAAGATACTTTCTTCATCCATATCTGGTTTTTAGGAAATGGTAAAGTAGGCCCCATTGGCCTCAACGTTCCCTCTTCTTCCACCCCTCTTGTGGCCATTTTCCCTCGTTCCCCCACCCACCCTGCTGAACTCTGGCAGCCCAGAGCCCCCATCTGGAGCCCTCCCCCAGGCTGCTTCTCTCCCTCAGTCAGGGGCTCTTGTTCTGAAACTCCCCGCCCTTTGTGAGAAGGCCTCACTGGGCCTGGATTTCCACAGTGTGCCTCCCCTCATCCCACCATCTCAGTGGGTGTTTTGGCCCATGTGAGATTCCTCCCAGGGATTACATTTGTGTTTGAACAAGAGGTTACTGGGAATGTATGTCCTCACCCAAATGGAATGATCCTTGAGGGGATTTCTTAAACAACGCCAGAGACAGACATAGCTCACCCAGCCAGTCTTGGCTGTGTCTCTCCTAACAATAGGAGGTGAAGGGGGTGGGGAGAGGAGAGGTATTTCCTTGAAGGCTCACTGCAGCCTTCTTTCTGACTTGCATGTGGACCTGGAGGCCTAACCTCCGCCATGTGTCAAGGAGCAAAGGAGCTCAGTGAGAAGGACAGCATTTGTTGCAGACATAGTTCATGATTGTGTATTTCTGGGCAGAAATATTATCAACATTTCTCCTCTTTGCACTGCCCTTGGCCACTCTTTGGTGGAAGAAAGCCTTTATTATGCTTCTACTTTACATGGAAATACTTGGTCATTTTCCTCACTTGCCCCAGTAATTAGTTTTTCTAATTCCTCCACAATGGAACGAAAAGAATTATCATGAGGTGCCATGAGCTATAACTGTGTTTCCCCCCTTTTTCAAATGCAGAGTACTCCTTCCATAAGACTATCTTGTTGTCAAGGTGACCCCTTCTGAAAAAGCTTGAAGGTAACTATGTGCGTGCATGTGTGTGTGTGTGTGTGTGTGTGTGTGTGCGTGCGCATGCGTGTGCGCGCACACACACACACACACACACAAGCCAGGGAGCGGGCAAGCAGAAGAGAGCACTTGTGTGGGGGAATATACATGTGATCAATCACACAACGTGAGAAGCCTGGAAAAATAGGTCAGAGGAATGACAGGCCCCACTGTCTATGCTATAATTCTGAGGTTCGTCCAATGTCTTAGAAGATTAATGAGTGGGGTTTTGAGTTGCTTTGTGCTTTCATGGGCTGAGCAGTGGCAGGCGGATCATTTTTGACCCACCTGACCCTCCCCTCTCCCTGTTCAACAGTCCTCTGGGGAGAAACCATCACCTCTGCGATTTGTCTGTCCTCCCTTGCTCAAAACAGCTAATGGGCAGAATCATTAACAGGGGGGTTTTGTGGCAAGATCCCTCCCAACTTGGCTGTCTATGCCATGAAAGCAGGGATTTTTGTCTGGTTTTATCCCCTGCTGTATTCCTAGTGCCTGGAACACAATGAGTGTTCAAGATAGTTGTGTTAAATGAATGAGTTTGCAAAGTATTTCTCCTAATTTTCAGTCGTGGGCATCTCCATTCCGTCTCTGCCCGAAGGTAGTATTACCATGCCCTGCCCCCTGGTCCCCTGCTCTCACCATAATCACTTGAGATCCTTCCTCCATAACGCAGCCTCATTTCTTGATCCAAACTTCTTCCCAGTCCCCATCCGCGTAGCCCCTCATTCCAGTCAGGCTCCTTCTTCAGGGTCGCCACATGGCCACGCCCTTTTCCCAGCCTGCCTCCTTACCTCCTGGGATTCTCTTTGGCCTTCAGGTCAGAGGTTGCAGACTCGCATGCCTTCCAGAGCCAGGTGAGAATCCTCTCCCTGCCAGGTGCAGAGAGAGGGTTCACATTCCCATAGACGTATGCTCATTCCCAGTTTTGCAGGAAAGCAGCAATGCAAGAATCATGATAAATAGCTTCTGACACTTGGCTTCCGGGTTGGAGAAACAATAGGGGATGAAGGGTCCATGACACACAAGAGCACAGGTTCCCTAAAGGAACAGCTGCAGAGATGATCACCACAAGGGAATGTCTACCTATCGTCATGAGTCCTTCTGAGTTAAGAAAGGTAATACGGATTTTAGGTGAAATGTAATGCTTCATAAGTGTTGGCTCAAAAAAGATTTTTTTTAAACAACTATGCCAGCCAAATAGAATACATCTGTGGGTCATGTTGGCCTGCTGGCCTCAGCTGTGTGACCTCTGCTCCAAAGAATCTTCTAGGTCACTGAAGCCTGACTGGATCTTTCCCTTCCCAAGCACCCCTAGAACTTAGAGAAACAGCATCATGCAGTAGGAAGACTGCTGGCCAAAGGGTCTGAAGATGTACTCTCTAGTCCTGGTTCTGTTGTTGGTTTCCTCGTTTGTAAATGGGGACAATAATAGTTGACCTGTTCAGTTGCTTGGCTTATAATTTTGGAGTGTTTTCATATGCGTGATTTCATTTGACCCTCAGAAAAACCGTGTGTCGTAGGCTTGAAAAATGTTCTTTATTCTTAACTTAATAGGAAAGAACTGAAGCTCAGATGGGTTACGTGTCTTACTCAAGGTCATACAGCTTGTAAGTGGTAGAGCTGGCCTCAGCGTTTGGGTCTTTTGTCTCCTGAGGTTTGGTGTTTTGTTTTGTTTTTTAAATTTTGGACAGAATGGGATCCTTTTTCTTGGTAAGCTGTTAGGTACTATGTGGACACTTAAGAAGGAGTGAGAAGCTTGCTGTTCTGTGGGTTATTACACATAAGGTAGATGCTGTACATTTCCGCATAGTTTAGCACTCATCTGTACAGCACGGGAATTGATCTTGGATTATTCGATGTGTGGTGATCTTCTCTGACCAGACTGTGAGTACCCGGAGACAAGGGTGAATTCTAGTACAGAGATGTCTGTACAGGTGTTCGGTAAGTAATGGCTGAGAAATTGAACCAGAGGAAAGTGGTGATGTGATGCCCCCTGAGAGGGACGCCAAAGCCAGGTGGTGCCTGCAGAAGGTCAGGGCCTGGTGGCTCTGTGATTCTCACTGCTTGGCTCATAGTCGGCCAGTGGCCGTTGGTCACATGTGCAGTGTAACGTGTGTGGTGGCCGCCAGGGAGGTGGCCGCCATCCAGGATCCCCCAGTTGGGAGGTGGGAAGGAATGGAATGGCCTGGTGGTATGTTGGAGTCTGTCCTGGGTTTGATGAATTCTCGGCTGTGGGCAGTTTCACTCTTGAGCCTCCATTTCTGCAACACGAGGCTCTCCGCCTCCCAGGCTAACAGAGCCTGCCTCGATGGTGAGGAAGGCTGAGGAAAGTAAAATGTGCTAATACCCCTGCACAGTGCCCAGCACTGACGGGTGCCCAAACGCCGTGCACCGCGCAGAGAGTCCTTTGTTACAGCGCTACTCGCACAAGGGCGCTGTTTATCTGCTTATGCCAACACTGGACACTGAATTCCCCTCTGCAATTGTCAGATGAGATTCACTCAACACAAATATTCCTTTGTAACAGTACCTGGAGGAAGCTTTTAACTTGAGATTTTACGAAGACAGTAAAAATAAGTGGAAAACGACTAGGTTGACATAATAGAAAGAGAGCGAGCTTCAATTTGCTTAAACTTATACACAACTGTGGAGATACAGCAGAGTGATGATAAAATTCCAATTCAGTTTTTACCAAGGAACTGGTTAAAAGCTCCAGTCAGCGTGATTAAGAACATGGTCTCCAGATCGCTCTGAGACATTCCACCTACCTCTGGATCCATCCCTGCTGTTCTTTGCTAGGATTTCCTTTTCTGTTTCAGGCCTTTGGCCTCCTTGCTCTTAAGTTAGGCACTCACTCCAAGATTCTTTTAGCTATGGCCTTCATTAATTACACTGGGAAGGGCCCTCTGGCTCCCCAGTAGGCTTTGCAGAATGTTAGCTGCCTGCTTTGCCCATGACCACTAGCCTAGGAATGTGGTGTTGACTCCGGTTGCAGCTCTGCCCTCAAACAGAAGCGCTTGGGGCCAGAGCCTATGTTCTTCACCAGGCAGGGAAGAGTGTTTCCGGGGCGGGGGGGGGGGGGGGGTTGTGGGGGGGAAGGCCATGGGCAAACAGACCTCGCCCTCCCATCCTTCAGCACGGCAGGGCTGCCACGACACTCCTCTAAGCCACCCAACAGCCAGCTCCTTCTGGAATGGCCCCTCGGGTCCCAGCTGTAGCTCAGGATTGTGCCGCCAACCCCTCTGTGCTCACTGTGGCTGAGTCAGGACACATTTCCCACTCTGTTTGGGCCTCGTGTGCAGAATCCTGGTGTGTAGGGCTCTGCAAGTGTAAGGCCAGGGTGGGGAGGGGGTAGGCCGTGTGAGTCCCTAACTCCTGTTCGCAGAGCCTTGGGGCTGTGGAGCAGCTCAGAGCCCTGTGTTGAACTCCCCCACAGGAATGTGCTGAGGATTACTGGTTAATGCCAGTAAAGCACTTGGGCTATAAATGTCAAGTTTAGTGTTAATAAACAGGGGGATTAGGTTCATTTATGCAAAAAGGAACTCCCTTCAAAATGGACATTGCAGGAAAGACTTGACTTTTATCAACAAAAACAAACAGTCAACTGTAAACCCCGCTTCCTGGAGCCCAAGGCCTCTATCTGGGCTCCCACCCTGACATCCCCCTGGCTTTCTCTCGCTCAGTGTAAACTCTGCTCCACCGCTGAGCTGATTGCCTAATTGTGTTTGCACGTTTGATGTCTTCTGAAATGGAAGTGTCTTAGGAAAGTGTTGAAAGAAGAGCAAGCAAGGCAGAGATTGCAGGGCCACGTGGAGAGGCCCCCATGCTTTGTGACACCAAGTGCAATAGTGTTATTCCTCAGAAGTTTGCAAACTTTAAAGCTAATGGTCTTCTATTCTTCCTCTTTTGTATACAACAAAACCCAAGCATAAGGATTTCAACAAAACCGAAACATAAAGATTTGCTCTGAGCTCATTCTCGCTTCTTAGATAAGTTTTTCTCAGCTCAGTTCTCCTGAGAAAATCCTTCAGCACATGTGTACTCAGCCATCCAGTGTTGAAGGTTTTGGTGACGGGATAGTAAAGGGAAAAATCCTTACAGGATCCTTGGCCAGGAATTGGCTGGGCGCTGGATAAACCTGTCCTTGTCAGGTAGCTGAGGCTCAGAGGGGGTGGTCTAATGTCGGAGCTTATGCGCTTCTCACCATGTCTCCTAAAGGTAGCAGTTTCACTGTTTGTTTATTTTTATTTTTATTTTGTGTTAAGTCCTATAGTGCCTAGTATAGATCCATAGGCCTTTCTCTGTAGTTCTGAAATACGAACATCTCTGAAAAATGGAAGTTTCAATCATTGTCCATTTGGCAAAAAACTTGACCCAACTCACGTGGGGGCAAGTGACCTCAACTGACACGAGAGTAGGTATAGTCTTTATTTAACCTACTTAGAGTGACTGTTCATATGATTTATGGCACAAATGTGTTGACATGTGATGAGCAGGGCTAGGCAGGAAGGGGCAGATTCTGCAGGCATTGATGGCTCAGCAGAGGAGGATGGACCCAGTTCTGTAGCCATGGAAGCTAAGGCAGAATTCTGAGCCAAGAAATAGTCTGCTGAATATAGTGCTTTGCTGAGACTTTTTGGATGGTAGCTCCCAGGAGTTAGATCCTAAACCCCAGGCTTCCTTTGTCCCAGAAGCCATGTTTCCTTTCCTGAAACATATTTGGGTAACCACCAACACTCACATAGTATACTTCCTATGGAATCGCCACTATTCATAATACTTCAGTTACTTAATTCACAACCTTGCTATGAGATAGATACTATCATTATCCCCATTTTCTAGATGAGGAGACTGAGGCACAGAGAAGAGGTTAGATTAATTGCCCCAGGTCCCATGTGTTGTGAGGGTAAGGGCTGTGATGAGGACCCAGCCAGCATGGCTCCCGTATTTTTAATTGCTACCCTCTGCCCTAACCTGTTCTTCCACATATCCCAGTAATGAAACTTTTTAAAAATCAGTGTTGCATCCTGGGTATGGAGTGACCCCGTGGCTCTAACAATTTCAGTGAGCTCTCTGTTCTTGCCCTGGAGAATGTGATGGTGGTGGAAGGGGGTGTGTGAAGGCAGGTGGTGACCAAGGCACATTAGATAAATGTGCGGGCAGGGGCAGAACATGAAGTCCTGAAGTTGGTGACCCAATCCGTAAGAAATGTAAGTTGATATCTTCAAGGAGACCAGTTCTCTTAGGTGACAGCCTTGTGCATAGAAGCTACATCCCTGTTTCCACCTCTCCCATCCACTCCCAGGCTGCTCTTCTCCCATCCGCTCACCTACTGCTGGTGTGTCATGTGTCCTGGAATAACTCCACGAGAGGTAGAACTAAGTTCACTCAGAATTGAGGAAAGCTAAGATGATAAATTAAGAAAGGCTACATCAATTTCCTTTCTTTAATCCTTTGACTTCGAAAAATCTGCAGCTTCCTTTAAATCATTGTTTTGTCTTTTGCAATTTTCACCCAGATTATTTCAGAAACGAATCTTAGGCTTTTCTTAAAAATATGCCGGGTGGTGGGGGTGGCCTTTTAGAACCTTGCTTTCTTTCCATGGTCATGGCACACTTGATGGAGGTTGGAACACCCTTGCATTTTCCCAGGAGGTCACTCTTGGAGTCCCTGCACCCCCCTCTGCCTTGTCAGCTATGTAGGGTCTGTTTTTCCCGTAAGTCCGATGCTCCCTTGTCCTTGGACTCCGTATTCCGGGTGGGTTTAATTAGCTAAATTCGCATGTGCCAAGATGAGATATAACCTTTGTTGGGAGATCCCTCGGGGATTTCTGGGGTGGGAGAAAGCACAGCAGTGCCACACGGGGATGGACTGCGGACTTCATCCTCTCAGCGGCCACGTTGTCCCTGGGGCCGAGCTCTGGCTTCCTCATCCTTCTGGTGAGGGGCCAAAGTGGGATCCAATTTCCTGGTTCTTCCTCGGTTCCCTGTGGACTGTGATGGCAAGATTTTGCAAAGGGACAAAAGAATCTTTGCTGAAACTTTTTAAGTCTTTAACCTTAGCTCGTTCTTTTTTCTTCTTAAACCCCAAAGTCTTGCCAAGCCTCTTTGTCCTTCCTCGTCAAATTCTCTGTTGCTTCCACTTGCCCTCATTTCACCTGCTGCTCCTTCTCTTTGTTCCCCAGGGGAGAGGAAGCCAACTTGAATTTTAGGAGAAAAGCAAAAAACAACGTGGGGAAAAGAGAAACAGTGCTGTGGCCACTGCAGAGGGTGGACAGATGGTTGAGAACCTTTGTAGACCAGGAAAATAACCAACTCTTCTTCCCTCTCCCATCCTCAAAAAAAAGTTATTTCTAAAGCTGAGCTGGGTTATTGGGTGCCTTTGTTTACTTGGACCTTTTAAAAAACTCATTAATTCTGTGTGTGTGTGTATGTGTGTGTGTTTCTTTTTGTTGAAGGAGAGATAACACCACAACAACTCAACTAACCTGAGAGGGTTGGCTCCTTGTAAAGTAACGAAGAAACAGTTCTTCTGTGCTCTGTTTATACAGCATATTTTCTTAATGTCTTAGCGTCATGTGCTGTAGCAAAGTACCACAGATTGGGTGCCTTAAACAACAGACATTTATTTCTTATAGTTCTGGAAGCTGGAAGTCCAAGATCAAGGTGCTGGCAGATTTGGTTCCTGGTGAGGGTTGGATCCCTGGATTGTAGAGAGTTTCCTTCTCGTGGTGTGCCCACATGGCCTTTCCTGGTGTGTGTGGGTGGGGAGAGAGAGAGGAAGCTCTCGTGTCTCTTCTTCTACTTATAAAGTCACTAATCCCACCATGGGTTACTCTCATGACCTCATCTAAACCTAATTCCCTTCTAGAGTCCCACCTCCAAATACCATCACATTGGGATTAGGGCTTCCACTTCCACTTCCACTTCCACCTCCTCCTTCCGGAGGGGTAGGGGCGACACAAATATTCGGTCCATAACACTTAACTTCTCCTTCCCAGCGGATGGACTCTTCTTTACAGACGCAACCCAGTGAGCAGTGTCTCTTCCCTACTTAACTCCTGACCAGCTAAGGAGAGGAGCAGATGAGTTTGGAGGCCAGAGTTGGAATGCTGGGAATGTCCATGATGTCCTTCCAAGAAACATTCCTCTACAGCAGGGCCAAGGACCCAAGGGAACATCTCTTTCCATTATGAAGGAGCTGGGGCCCATTCCTATGTTCCATTTTCCCATGGTTTTATTAGCAAACTGGAAATGAGATGTTAAGCTCATGGTACCATAGAAACTGACAGATGATGTGTTGCTAAGTGACATCCAGGACAAGCAAGAGATGATGCTGGAGAGGTGATGGTGACAATGGGGAACAAAAGCACGTCTTCCTTTCTGTCTTGGGTTAGGCAGGTGTGAGGATCTCCAGGTCCATGCATAGATGTTCATGCTTACTCCAAAGCCTCAGTGGGTATAAACTCTTGCAGAGAACAATATCCAACTCCACTTTTGAAAGTGAACCAAAGAAGGGGACAGACACGGCCTCCCAGCTATGGTGCCCCCCAGGATGGAGGTGGTGGCTGGGGCTGGCCTCAGAGTTGACAGCCATAGGGTCGGTTACAGCTCTGATGTTTGGCAGCTCTGGGACCTTGAACAAATCACGTCAACTCTTGACCTCAGTTTCTCCATCTGTAACATGAGGGTCATGATAGCATGGGTTTCACAGGGCTGCTGCGAGGATCCCTTGTGGGATGCACCTGGCACAGTGCCTGGCATATAATAAGCCCTCAGTCAGTTTGGGGTGTTCTTACTATTGTCACATGTGACTGGCATCTCCTTTGTGTTTAGGACTCATTCTGCTTACAAGTACACTGAGGAGGCTCTCAGCAGAGAGGCGAGGAACACAGACTCTGGAACCAGCTTGCCTTGGTTTGAATCCCAGCTCTGTCCCTTACCAGCTGTATGATCTTGAACAAGTTACCTGACATCTCTGGGCCTCACCCTTCTCATCTGCAAAATGCGTATACAGTGATACATACCTTGTAGGTGACGGGGCGTGAATATATGGGAAGCAGGAGTTGGCAAACGATGGCCCACAAGCCCAAACACCACCTGTTTTTGTAAATAAGGTTTTGGTGGCACACAGCCATGCTCACTCATTCACGTATTATGTGTGGCTGCTTTTCTGCTACAACAGCAGACATGAGTAGTTGTGACAGAGCCCGTCTGGCCTACAAATCCTAAAATATTCACTGCCTGGCCCTTTATAGAAGAAGTTTTCTGACCTCTGGTTGTAAAACGTTTCGACAGTGCCTGGCAGAGTAAATGCTAGAAGAGTGTTTGCTGTTGTCACTACTATTATCCCTTTACAGTTTGTGGTCATTAGGCTCTCCCGTGCGTCTGGTACACATAGGTTATAATCATTCCCTTCTTGTCGAGGATCTGGGGTTCAGAGCACTCAAGTGACCTACCCAAGGTGGGGCCAGGCCTGAAGTCTAGTTCAGGGCTCGCTCTGGTGGTGGCTCTGAACCAGAGACACCTGCCTTGCCTTCCCTGTGATTCCTCGAGGACAGGGCTGTGTCTGTCCATCCCTGTTTCCACTCTTCCCCTGCAGGCCCTGACAGCTCATCACACAGAGCCTGGCTGCAGGGTTGCCTGCTGAATGCATGTTTCCTGCCCCCACCTGCCCAGCTCCCAGCACTGAGCTCTCCATGTGGGACTTCTTTAGCTCTGTGTTGTTCACCTCCCTGACTGCTGGAATTGAGAGGGCTTGGCTTATTACAGTGCTGGAAACTTCCCTGCTTATGCACAGAATATGGAATCTGGGAAGGCACAGTCCAAGACCCTCTCCATCCCCAGACCTTTAGTCAGGACCATGGATGTGGCTGATGATAACTGATCTCTAAGTGGTTCACTGAGCACGTTTACATCCATTAACTCACTTGATCCTCATGGCAAGGGACAAGGTATGTGGGTGGTGTGCCCATTAGTTAAGCTGAGAGAGACTGACCCCTTACCCAAGGCCGTGTGTTAAATGGCTGAGTCAGACATGGAGTCCTGGTCTTCAGCCTGGTCCGGTTGTTCTCCCTCCCCCCAGCTGGCCTCCTGGCTTGATCACTGTGGTGGTGCCAACACTGTACCCCCGGGCACTCATTCCACTGTCTAATGACTCGTTGTCCGATACTTCTTCTTAGGCTGTAATGGAAATTCTATGTGCTTTAGGAGTTTGTTCTGCTCTCAATGGAGATGAAAAGAAGCTACCCAGAAAAATAACTAATTTGTAATCTTTGGTCTTGATGGTGTCTTCTGCCCGACCCGTCTAGGCTGGCTTTTCTGTCCTTGTGTATTTGTTGGAAAAGAATCTATGCCACCCACCAAAGTGACTTCTACTATGAACCGTACTTACAACTTCTGATGTGAAGCAGAAGGAGGGACAGTTTGTTCTGAGACAGCTCAGCCCTTCTGTAGAATAGTCCTGTCACTTTGGAAAGCCCTGAGTTTGATATGTGTGTGTGTGTGTGTGTGTGTGTGTGTGTGTGTGTGTGTGTCTGTGAATCCTCCTTGATCATGTAATTTCTGCCTCATCAATATCTGGGGAGGAGAAAACCATTCCCGAAAGCTTCTGAAGAGCACAGGAAGAAATGGAGCACGTTTACAGTCATGACAGGGCCATGGGGATGAAGGGCAAAAGGAGGTCAAGTCACCAGCAGAAAATGTGATACAGTTGACCTGTTTCTTAGGGCCTGCACTTCAGCCTAGGAGTGGACAGTGGACGGCTGGTCAGAGCAACACGTAGCTTTCAAGTGAGATGGTATGAAATGGCTCAGATGAACCATGCCAAAACCTTCCTCATGGGAAACAGGTGCTAGAAGGAGAGAAGCCACTCCTGCAGATTTCCAGCAGAGCTTTCCAAAGCAAGGAGGTTGAGGTAGTTCAGCAAGGCCACTGGGAAGCAGCCAGATGTCCTGGCTGTCCTGTTGACCCAAAGGGACCTGCCACAGCCCTTGAGTTCCCCGTCACTGACCTTCCTGGCTCGGCGAAGTCCTTCTAGACATCGCCGTTACAAGTGTAACCAAACTCAGCCTCAGTCCCCTGTGAATATATATCCATGACTTCTGGTGGGTAGAACAAGAAATTGTTTTATAACCAAAATACCGTTTTGGTTTTGTGTCTCTCTTGGACAAATAATCAGAAACAGCTGCCCTGCAGCTCTGCAGAGAATGGAATCTTCCTAGCCTCCATGAAGTGAAAACAATTCGGGAATCAGAACAGAATAAGGGCCAGGCTGAGAGGTGGGGCTTAGAGCGGACTCCTGGCACCCCCTCAGATTGACCCTAAATCACTTCCTTTCCCTGGCCTTTGGTTTCTGCATCTCTTAAACAGGGCTAATGAAACCTGTTTCTTACTGCAACTCCACAACACCATGAAAATTTATTCTCTCATCTGCAGCAGGCTGAGGCAAAGGGGCCCGCCACATAAAACAGCTTGAATCCTCGAGCATGGTGGATGGAGGTTGTTTAATGAGTGAAGCTGTGTAGCCTATTCCATGTTTGTCCTGCCATTAAAATTTTTATTGTTATTTGTGAAGTATCCACTGGAGTTCAGGAAAAGTCTGCACACCACTAAATCGAGTGAGCTCAGCTCCTGCTGCAGTTAAAATGAGTGCTATAACCCCAATTAATAATGATTTTTTTGCACCAGAGACGGCTGCTTGCATGAATGTATTATCTGCTGGGGAGCTCTTATGGGGCCTGCTCCCAGTGTGTAAATATTCGGTCTGCCTAAAAAAGAAAGTCCAAAAAAGGGCTGGTTTATTCAGAGTGGCCTCTGTGATCTGGCCACAGTCAAGGGCCTCTTCAAATCATCAGCTCTGATATTATACACAAACATTTGGGTCTCCAGGATAATCTGGAAAGAGGATGCAAGAGGGAGGGGAGGGCAGAGTGCTGAGTGGGAGGTGAGGGGCGGGGGGCAAGACAGAGAAAACCAGAAAGCTGAGAGCTGAGGCTGGGAAGCCATGAAGCAGGGTTGAAGGCTTCTGCCATAATTCATGGCTTGTCCCGACAAACAACCTTTCTTGTCCATCAGGAAGCAGGGACAAGAGTGACGAGCTTTGAATGTCAAGGCTGTCTCTGTAGGTGGTAGAGGCTTGCTTTGTCCAGGAGATTATTCAGTTCCACTGAGAGCAAATGCCAGATTGGATCAAGGTATTTGTACATGGACAGCTGTATGTTTTATATACAGACTTGGGAGTCAAGCCCCTTCTGTCTTCTTTCCAAGCTTCTAATCCTTCCCACTTATTTTTTATCTCCCAAGATCTTTTGGGGTCCTTCCGAGGCCTTCTGGGTCATCAATTAGAGGATGTCCCTTAGCTTAGATTACACTACTTTTTGCCCTCCCTGTACATTCAAACTAACTTGCAAACTTGGATGACGTACCCACCCCCTATCCTCCCATAGAGGAGTACCACTGACTTTATTCTCTACTCTTTCTGTTACCATGGGCAGGGAGGAGAGCATTTCTATGCCACATCCCTAGAGCGAAAGGTGTGGAAGGAACCCTTCCCACTTCTCCCTATCTCCTCATGCCCTTGACCCCAGGGGAAGTGACGTAACTTATATGATTCGTGAGTTGGCTTAGCCCCTTCTGGGACTCTCTTTTGAATCTACTTGTCCCCAAAGAAGAGGTCACCAAGTTGCTGGGGCTGGCTCTGGCCCTGTGGGGAAATCCTACAATGGTCCCACTTTTTGGTTGGGTGAGTAGCGTTAACTCTGAGTGAAATATTAGGCAGCCCTTCGTAACCACCCATCTAAGCCACATTCTCCAATTTAGAATTTGTTCGTAATGAAGCTTTTAGCTCGATTTCAGTCTGTGTGTCTCCTATATCTTATTTCTTAATTGGTTCTGAACTTGTAAGAGGGAAGAAAGGACAATTAGTTTTTGGACCCCACCCAAAGCCCCAGAACTCCTCCTTGATCACTGATTATAGAAGGCTCTCTGAGCAGCTCTGGATATAATGGAGGCAAGACAACATCTGTGGACCCTTTTCTCCCTCCAGAGAACTATTTAGAATTCATAAGAACCTAAGTCTATGGCTCCTGTGTTTGAGAATGTCTGCCATAGCAATGCTAGAATTTTCCTCTTTATCTCTGAAATGATGATCCTTGCCTGAGAGGAGGGCATGGAGGAGTAAATGAAATAGCACACACTCACACATACTAGGTCATCAATAAATGCCTGCCCCTCCTTGGTGGCCTCTGTCCCAGTTAAATAGTGGTTGCTGTCAGAAAGTTCCTTCTGATGTCCAGAACATGCCTGTCTTGTTAACAACTGAAGGCCATTTCTTCTGTCTCATTGAGAGTGATTTATAAGCTTAACAAATGATGAGAAAACCTCATATTGCATACACCTGGTTTAGGGGACCGTTTGAGAGAAAGAACCTCAAAACCAACAGAGAGATGCACGCCAAGAGGGAGAAGGAGCATCCAGGGCATCCAGAGAAGGGGGATGCGTCTCAAGGAGTTTGGCCAGTGAACATGCAGTCATGAACCTTCAGGTATCCGTGGGCTGACCTCATCTGGGCACTCCTAAGTTCGGCTGTGCCTTGTTTAGTTAGAGCAAAGACTGACAAGTTCTGGGAAAAGTTGCTGGAGGTATCCTACATTAATGTATAGCTTTCTCTCCCACAACTTGGGATGCAAAATCATCTCATTTTTCTGGAACTTTACTGTATATGTCCAGTACTGTGCTCACCACGGTGGAACCACTAGACGGTTGCTCACAGGCTGGCAGGGAGAATAACAACACAGAAGAGAGTCTTAAAGCAACCCAGAACTCTGTCGCTCGGCAAGCTTCTTGAGGACAGGGCCTGCGTCTTATTTATCTCTGTACCCCCTGATTATCAAGAGCAGCCCTTCTGCTTTTTTTCTTACACAGGGGTTTGCTCCTTTTTTGTTTTAGCTCTGGATGTGTACTCTGTGCCCCTGAGTTTTCTAGTGGGGGGCTGAGCCAGGCAGCTTCAAGAATGAATAGCTCCCCATTGCTCTTGTGTCTTTCCACCCATGCTGCTGTAACCTGGCCCCCACCCCATGCTAAAGATTGTTCAGGGTCAGGGCTTCTCCTACGGCTCACCTGTTCTCCACTTGACTGTTAACATCTACCTCAGAGGATGAGGGAAAAGGAAAAATCCAATCCAAGTGCTCCATTTTGTTATTTGGCGTCAGGGCTGTTGTGGAGTCACGGTTGAAGTCAGCTTTGTTGACTCATCAAAATCTCTGGGGAAGGGAGAAGACACCTGTCAGAAAAGTTCCTCAGGAGATTCTGATATGGCCCACCCCCCATCTTGAGAACTGTGGGTTCATTTCCACCATCAACAGAAAGATCTTGCATTATCCCTCTCTCCTCTTTTCACACTGGCTGGTGATTGAGGAATGGGCTCTCTGAGACTCATTCCAAAGGTCTTTTAAATGAAGAGACAAAGCTTAGCTTGATACTTTCCTGAAGAACATATGCTTTGATGCAAAACTCAGCAGCAAGAGCCTTGAATTAAAGCAGCCATGACTCTCCATAGGCTTAAAGGCACTTTGGCTGTGGGAAAGTAGTTGCTCCAGATGCAGAGAGCTTGGATGCCCTCCCTGGCTTCACAGCTGACCTGCTGTGTGACCTTGGGCGAGTCATATTTCCTCTCTTTGCCATCTGTAAAACGACAATAGAGATGCTTGCTACCTACTGGTTTTACTGAGGTACTGAGAGTGGGTGAGATCACAGAACCGAGTGCTCACCGTTCTGCTGCAGAAACAAAGCCTGGTTATGAGGAAAGCATCATTCTGCAGGTGCAGGGGGCTCTGAGAACCTGTGCAGGGCTTGCACACGGTCCTGGGTCATGCCGGGGTGTGGGAGGCAGGCTCTCCCTCCGGGTCCAGGCCTACTTCTGAATGCCGTTGCCTGTCAGCACCAGCAGAGAGGAAGGGATGTCTGAGCTGTCAGGAGGTGGTGGGTACAGATGGTCTCTGGCTGAACAAGAGGGAAGTGCCAATCAGAGAAGGTCGGCCTCCTCAATTAGAACTCGGAGCAGATGGGTCTGAGGCAGATGGGAGGGGCACTTCCCAGTTTACTAAGTGTGTGATAGTGAGCTGGTGGCCTTCAGAGAACCAGAGAGGTCACCTAGTTCATTTCCTTTCTTCGAGGAAGGGCATTTTTAGGATAAATCTGACAGATGAGTGTCCTCATTCAACAGATAGTTAATGGCTTTACTGTGACTGGAGCCGTATGCTAGGCCCTGTGGATGTAATATTAAACAAGATAGACCTGACCTTGGCCTCACCTCACAGATGTTAACAATCACACCCACTGCTCCCTGCCACTTGCATAGGAATTGTTTTGGGGGGGCAGGAGGAGGACAGTCGTAAATGCAGATTCCTGGATCCCACCCCAGAACTACTCGATCAGAATATGGGGGGTTGATCCCGGGAACTTACATTTTTAATAGGCTTCATAGTTCATTCTTGTGCATGTTAAAGTTTGATAACTGATCGTCTTCGCTGTCAAAGCGAAAAGTGATCAGTGACTTGAGCACACCAGTGTCTTAAAAATGAATTATATTTACACTTGGAATGGTTTTGCCAAGTCTAGTCTCCTGTGTCTAGGTTGCTAGAAGTCCTCCCCCAACCCCACGTTCTGGTCATATGGAAAATAACTGCTCACATCAAATGAACTAAAGTGTTGATTGAACTTTTATTACCTGCCTAGCTTCATGCTGTTCTGAAACTGGTCCCTGAAGAGCTTACAGGGTTCTTGAGCTGATAAAACACACCAGTTACCCAGTTAGAGATGAGGAGAAGATGAAGGGCCAAGAGGGGGCAGACGAAGTTCCCAGGCATGCAGAAATAAAGACGTTGATGGGGGAACATAGTTGCAGCCACATCCTTTCCAGACTGACAGTCTCTGATTCCAATCTGATGACCAGAGTCCTAACCTATTAAAGAAGTTGAAAAAGTATCCTGGGAAAATCCAAGAGATGCAGGTGTAAGGGAATCTGTATTGATGGAAAAGCTCCACCAATGATTCTGAGGTGTTCTCAGGTTTGGGAACCAGAACACTATCTTTTTCAATACCAAACAGGTTTTTCCCCCATTTAGTTCAGTTCTATTTTCTTTGGGCACAAGAACATCAGTTTGTCCACCCATTCCTTTGTTACATTAGCTGAGTAACAGTTGAACTGTGAAATCACAGGGGCTTAACACAGAAGCTTATTCATCACTCATGTAAGTCCAGTCAGGGGCTCGAGGTGGCTCTGCTCCTTATTTACTGAGGGATCAAGGCTTGGCCATCTTCAGGGAGTGGCTTCCTCAGAGGGGACATCCAGCAGCCAGCCAACCAGAGACGTGAGCAGAGAGGATCATGGTGGCTCTGATGGGCTGGACCTGGAAGTGGTAACTGTCACTTCCATGGATGTTCCACTGGCCAGAGGTCAGTCATGGGGCCACATCTGTCTGAAAAGGAGGCTGGGAAAGGTAGTCACCCTGAGTACCCAGGGGAGAGGGAACCAGGTCTGGTGAACAAGCCAGCTCTACCCTAGCATGTTCCTGAGCACAGTTCCTTCCTCCAGAACTCTTCAACCATTGTCCCTGATCTCTCCTCCTCCGGGCTCTTGGGTAGTGAGGTGCTCCGCTAGTTACACCTCTCCAATCTTTGGACTTCTTTTATACTCATCAGAACTGCAAAGAAGGCCTTGAAATTGTATATTCTTTACACCTGTCCCCTCTTTCCCCCTCATTTCTCCTCTTCCTGTACTTCATTTGGTCTTCCTCTTAGGCTAAACCATCTGAAATCACTGATATTTGATATTTTTTGCCCTACAAAGATGGCATTTTCATATGGTTCAATTAACATTATACTCTTAGCTTCCTCCTGAGAGAACCCTAGACCTGCCTTCAGTAAATGCATTCGCAGTCCACAGGAGGCAGAGATTTCTTTGAGAATCAAGCCAAAGGAAAGAGAGAAAAGATGTGGGCAGGGTTTGCCTTCAATGCTATTACCTGATGTGTTTTGGGTCTGCCCTACCCCAACTAAGAGTAAGCTCTCATTTCTCACCTCTGCCTTGAACCTTAATAATGACATCTTATTTCTGGTTATGTACTAAAAGTTTTTATATACATTATCTCATTTAATTGCTTTGAGCCGTCGACCTCTCAATTAATGAGATATGAGAGTTATATAATACTTTCCTTCTTTAGATTAGCTGCCAGGAAACTTAGGCCAGCATTTATGATTAGTCAGAGTAATTGTACTATGCTTTTGGCTGGTATACTTTAAAAATTTACTTATTAATGTTTGATAATTGTCATTTTTGTCTTTTTTTTTTAAATGTGAGATTAAAAATCTCTTAAGTTCCTTTTTAAAAACAATGTGGGATAAAACAAGTAATTTTAATTATATCATAACAATCTTTTTAGGAAGACTTTATTATCTTAATCTTACATATGTGAAACTGAGGTCCATAAAAATAGATTTTTCTGAGCCCTGCTCAGTGTGATCACTAGAATTGGGTGCCCACCTCTAAAACTCTTTCCCTCCATGATGCCGCCTTGTCCAAAAGGCCCATTACCACTTTATAATCACTTCCCTCCCAATTTCACATGACTCATATTTTAAGAGACTTGATTATTTTCTATCCTACTTGTTATTATAGATGCAAGAGCATCATCTAATTAAAAGGAAGTCATATTTTTGATCATGTTCTGGTTAATTTTGTTCCATTAAAATGAATTTTTAAGTTTTCAGAAGAGGACGAGAGGCAAAAAGCCCTTTTAAAAAGTAGATTTGAGAGCTGGATTAATAAAGTAATGTTATGAATTCAATATAAATTAACTTGTATATGCTTTTAAATTCCAAAAGTCGGTGGAGGAGGTGAAATTAGACTCGCCAGTGAGCATGATTACTAATAGTGGCTTTTCCTAACTGGAGGTGTTTTACATGGGCCTGGGGAAATCAGCTCAATATTTCCTTCACATTCTTGTTTTTTCTTTTCTGTATGGAAGGGAAAAAAATTCAGGACCATGGAGATGCAAGGAAAGGTAGTTTAAAGCTCAAAATTAGATCTTGAACTAACATCAAAAATCACCTAGGAACCTACTAGAAATGCAGATTCTTGGGCCTTGCCCCAGTTGACAGAATGGGAACTCCCCCTGCCCCCAATCTTGGGACCCAAAAATTTGTGTTTCAGTGAACACACCAGGTTTTTCTACAGGCTTAAGTTTGTGACCATTTGGCTTAAAACAACATCACCTGGAAGCCACTTCTTCATTTGGATAGGAACTAAGTAGTTAAAACATCTCTGAAGGAATTAAAAATGCTAATGAGGAAAATTAATGTCTTTGTCCTAAAACAAACAAACCAAAAAAGAAACAAACAAAAAAAGCAAAAAACAAAACAAAACAAAAACAAAAAACAAACAAACAAAAACCCTTCATGAGTTAGTGGTTAAAGACCAGAAATAAGTTGCTCTGAAGTGTTCCAGTGAGAGCCAAGAGCAGGACCAAATTTCTGAGGGTCTCTTGACAGCAAGAAGTGGTTGGGAAGCCTGTCTTCTGTGTGGCAGTGTTGGATTAAGAACTGTCTCAGATCTAGGTGTGTAACTTTCTTTATATAACTAGAGCAAGAGTTGTACTTTATTTATTTTTTTAAGATTTTATTTATTTGACAGAGGGAGAGATAGCGAGAGCAGGAACACAAGCAGGGGGAGTGGGAGAGGGAGAAGCAGGCTTCCTGTGGAGCAGGGAGCCTGATATGGGACTTGATCTCAGGACCCTGGGATCATGACCTGAGCCGAAGGCAGATGCTGAGCCACCCAGGCGCCCCAAGAGTTGTACTTTAAAAAAATGTTATTATTAAAAATTAGCCAATTTATGCTCTAAAAAAATGAGCGGAAAAAGCATAGGTAAACAGCACTGTAAGCTCAATTCCTGCTTTCTTGTGCTTTGATGTCATACTTTGAGAACTCCTCTTTCCCAGCTGGTGTCCCCAGGTTGCACACTCGTGTCCTGAAGAAAGCAGCCACGTCGGGAACATTGGTCCAGCCAGCTCAGTCAGCCTGGAGGAGAGCAGGCTGCCTGCTTCTCGGTGAGATCATGGACTCCTGCTGTGCTGGGCACTTTGGTCTGATAGAGGCACCTGCTAGAGTTGTGTTCCGACCGCTCTTTAGCTGTGGGATCCTAGACAAGCCCTTGCCTCTCTCAGTCTTGACGTTCTCATTCCTAAAATGGGGATAATAACACATACCTTGTAGGATTGTTTTGAGAATTGAATGAGTTAGAGCAGCAGCTCTCAGCCTTTTTGGTCTCAGGACCCCTTTATACTCCCAACAATTGTTTAGGACCCCAAAGAATTTTTATTTATGTGGGTTTATAGCTGTCGTGTTTACTATATTAGAAATTCGAACTTAATTCATCCAAAAAACCTTATTACATGTTAACATTTTTTTAATGAAAAATAATTGTTTTCTAAAGCAAAAAATTTACTAAGAAGAATTTTATTGCTTTACCTTTTAAAGAGTTTCTTTAATGTCTGCCTTAAGAGAAGACAGATTCTAGTATCTGCTTTGTCACTCAATATGATGCAACATCATGTGTTGTGTAGTTATGGAGTCTCTGGAAAACTCCATTGTGAGACTATTAAAGTGCAAAAGGGAAATAACATCTTAGAATTATTATGAAAATAGTTTTGAGCTCACAGACACACTGAAAGGGTTTTAGCCACCCTTCTGCGTTCCCTGTGATACACTTCAAAAACCATTGGGTTAAAAAAAAATCATGACAAGGGTTTAGTATAGTGCTTTGCACATGGTAAGCACTAAATAGTAAACTATAGTTGTAAACGTCACCATTAGCTAGGGGACAGCATAGAGACAGTTTCTATGCATACTGGGGCAGAGCACTAGAAGAAAGTGAGGCTTTGCTTCCTGCTTCCTGTGTGCACGGCCCACAGACCCAACAGGTACGTCTGCGGCTGCGCCAGAGCAGTTCTGTGACATCTTGTCTGGCCGGTGAGGGCCCTGAAAGGGGCTGGATGTGTTCCAGGCTGCAGTGCCAGGAGTGTGCACATGTACTAATATGGAGATGGTGTTACGTGGGCGTCACAGAGAGGCCTTTCTTCCTAGGAAGCAAAGCACACTCGCCTCTCCATCATCTTGTTCATCTTCTCGGCATCCCCACGTCAGTCTGGTCCCAAGGCAAGTCAGAGCCAGGGCCAGGACCAGACCCCAAGTTTTCTGCCTTAGAGCAGAGTTAGCTAAGGAGGCAATGGGCAGGACTGGCAGAGGCCTGCCCAAGGGCCCAGTGCTGTGCTTTCAGGACTCAACAGTTGTGGAAACAAGCTGCTCAGCTCAACCTAGTGGATGGTCAGTCACCCTGGAGAGGCGGGCCCAGAGCCCATGACCGTCCTCCCAGCGGGAGACTCGCACACCACGTGACAATCAGCTGGCACTCCCAACTGCCTTTCCCTTGGCCTTTCTTTCACTCCAAAAGCCATAATGCAAGCAGTGGGCTGAATGCTGTAGCAAGCTGCTGTGTCGGCATGTAATTTGGAAACCCTTTTCACTTAGCCATCTATTAAACACCTGGTGTGTTTTGAGTCCCCAATCTGTTTCCTCCCTCATCTGCCACCAAGGGAAAGAATAAAGGAACACTGACCAATCAGAGGAGGGCTCAGACTTGGCCATCGCAATAGCGGTCTTTCTTGGGGCCAACACCTGAGTCTCGGGCACCAGCAGGGGGGTGTGCGCAGCCATAGGTCGAGGAGGAAGGGCAGGGAGCTGGTGCCCATTGTCATAGCAGATCGGCCTCTGTGGATGGCAGAGTCCAGGAAGGGAGATGACCACAGGGATGCTCCATGGGCTCAGGATAGGGATGAGCATATCTAAAATGTGGGACAAGTGGTAAGAGTCCAGAAAGCTAGTGGGAGCAGGAAAGAGTGACAGCATATAGAGCAGAAACCCATGGCAGATCTGGGAAGTGGCTTCTGGCCCCTGCTTTTTAAGGATTCTCTGGGTACCGACAGGGTAGGGGCTACATTCGTTCAGCAAATATTGATTGAGTGCCTGTTACGTGTCAGGCATGTTGTAGATACATCTCTTGTTACGTGAGTGAATAAAACAGGCAAAACTCCCTGCCTTCAGGGAGTTTACCCTTTCATGGGAGGAGGAAAATAAAGAATAGGAGAAAATAAAGGAAAAAAGAGTAAAATATATCTTATTAGATACAGAGAGGGAATTAATGCAGGGAAGGAGACAGGGTGGCAGGATGGGGTTACAATTTTAAGTGGACGGGTCAGGAAAGGTCTCATTGAGAAGATGACATGTGAGGCAAGACCTGGAGGGGATAAGGAAGTGAGTCCTATAGATATCCTGGGAAAGGGCATTCAAGGGCACAGGGAACAGCAGGTGCAAAGGCCCGATGCTGAGAGAGTGCTTGAGGAACAGGGAGGAGGCAGGTGTGGCTGGAGCACAGTGAGCTCTTTGAGATGAGGTCCATGAGGAATAAGGGAAGAACACTGAGAGCCTTATAGGTCATTGTGATGACTATGGCTTTTATTCCGAGGGAAGTGTGAAGCTTATAGAGGGTTTTAAACAAAGGAGTGACATGATCTGATGATTTTTTAAAGGGAATAGAAGGAGAGGGTGCTGGAGCTGGTAGAAGCAGGAAGATCGGTCTGAGGCTAGATCAGTAATCCAGGAGGCAGATATTAGCAGCTTGGACCAGGGTGATAACAGTGAAGGTAGAGAGAAGTTGCTGGGTTCTTGATATATTTTAGAAGTATGGCTGGAATCATTTGCTGACATTGAACATTAGGTATGGGAGAAAAAGGCATAAAGATCAACTCTAAATTTCTTGGCCTAAGCAACTGGAAGGCTGGAGATAGCCAAGATCTGAGATGGGCAGGAGATGGTTGGGAGTTGGGTGAATTTCAGGTGTTGGGTTTTGGACGTGTTTAGTTGGAGAGATCTAGGTAGAGATGTCAGGATGACTGGAGAGGCCCAGGCTGCAGTAGGGAGAATCAGAGAAATGACCTGAGAAGTGCAAAGGAGAGATAGAGATCGGGAGGGAGGGAGGGAGAGAGAGAGAGAGAGACAGAGAAGGAGGAACAACAGCAGCTCTTGTGCAGCCAAGTCCTACTCCTGGGATCAAATGATAAATGAAGGGGCATCTTAGAGGCAGCCTCAGACCCAGAGCCTCAACGCAAAAAACAGCGAGCAGCCGGGGTCATCCACTCCTCCTCCTCCCTGCTAATGCTCCCTAGTGGGCAGCAGAAGGCAGCGTTGCAAGCCTTCCTTCAAACAGGGCTGACTTCCAGGGAGTGGGCAAGAAGGGCGAGGCCCTGATGGGATTGGAATGGACACAGAGTGTATCGTGGTGTCTCCTAAGATAGGGGCTGCCTCCGGAAGGCCTCCGGGGGGCGGGGGGGGGGGGCTTCTGGGGAGGGTCCAGGCTCTACCTTTCCCAGACCAGTCCTCTGGCACTGTGGTTCTCCTGGGACTGTCTTCAGATGACTGCAGTTGTCCAGAGAGATGGAATTGGCAGATCAGAAGTCCTTGATTAAACCTGCAGAATGTCAGAATTGACAAAAAGAGCATCCTGTCCAACCCTCTCTCCTTACAGATGAGGGAACTGAGCTCCAGAGAGATCACATGACTTGTCCAAATTAGAAGCTTTATGACCTAGGGCAAATCACTTAACCCTTGCATCTGTGCCAGGCAGAGAGCACCTTCCCAAATGCGCTGTGTGCTCATAGTTCTTCCTGTTCCCCGACCCTCCTCCACATGGGCTTTCACTGCCAGATTAGGGTTTAGGGGATGATTGGCAGTCCTGAGGTCACCCAGCCCTTTTGGCAATCCGGCCATCCCATCGGATGAGACATGGATTCCTTGGCAGTCAGTACTTCCTCAAGAAAGATTTTTCTTAAAATTGATGGTACCCCTTTTGGCTTTGCCATTCCCCATGTCTGCAGTGGGGCAGAAACTTAGCTCTGCACCAAGGTTGTGTTCTTCATCTGTCAGCATCCACCTCCTACCCCATCCCAGAGCTGTTTCCTCTGGCCTGCCCAAACCCACATGTTGGTCTCTTTTGTTCTCTGCAAATCCCTCTCTCCTTCCAATTGTCTGAGCTGCCTTTTTCTTGACTACTTCTTAAGCCTCTGGATTTCTCCTTAAATATCAGCTCCAGGACGCCTGCCTGATGAGCTGAGGTCATTCCTACCCTCAAGTGACCTGGTGAATTAAGCAACAATACCAGGGATTCCAGGACAGTGAGTTTGAAGATCAGCATCTTTGCTGGCCTGGTGGGAAGCCCTTGGCCCTTCTGGAAGTGGGCAGAGTGACGCTGACTTTCACACAGGCTTCAGGAGGGAACGGCTGGTGACCATGATTGTCCACTCTCTAGGTGAAGAGTGCCCGGCCCTCTGCCCTCCCGTCAGTGGCTCTGAACTTACAGAGCTGGAGCCAGCCAACTGAACATTTGTTCTACTCCTTTTTCATGGGAAAATCCTAGGCCCGGACCCCCCTGAACCCACAGGTGCTTGATGCTTTCTTTCAAGGCAAGGAAGGAAGACGATGCCTCTTGGGTCTTGCTTTGTGCCCTCCTCAGCTTCCTGCTGGGCAGTGGGGGAAGTTGAATGTGAGTGAGAATCAGGGACTCCTGTATCCCTCTCACATTCTTCTCCTCCTCCTGTCCCTTCTTTACAGGTATTCAAACCTTTTACATTCTGTGGTTGCTGACTAGCATCCCCCAGGGGACTATCTTGCCTATAAACTCAGAGGGAGGCGTGCTTCTCTACCTTCCTCTTTCCTCCATTGGAGATTCCAGAGCTCAAGCCTCTGGTGCAGTGGAATGAGCCTGGAAATGAGAGGGAATGCCTAGGCTCTCCCCCTCTCACACGGTGAATCTGACAAGTTCCCTCACTCCCTGAGGCCTCTGTCTCCTACAAACGTACGAACGGGGGTGCTGGGTTGGCTCGCAATCCCAGGGGTCCCTTCTGGCTCAGACACACTGCCGATAGTCTTCTTGTTCCCAGTGTCTTTTTAAAGGATCCTGTGTTACTTATCTCGGTATCTCTGCTCCCCTCCACTGCACACTGCTATCCTTGCAGTAATGACATCAAAACACCCACACTGTATCTCAACAATCTGATGAGATAAATGCCTCATCCTTGGGCTCTGTGGACACAGAGTAGCAATTCTCCTATCCCACTATCAAAGAGCTCAGAAAACACAGGCTGCCAAGGAGGAAGAGGCAAGCATGTGGATCACCATGTGCGTGTCATTAAGCACTTCTCCCAGCCCCAAAGCCCCTGTTTTCTGCAAAGCTGCCTCACTTTTTCCCTTCCTCTACCTCCGAGCTAGTTTAGTGTTTGAGACTGTGTTGGGAGGGTGGACGTCAGGAGCATATGGTCTTGTTATCCTGCATACAGCTCCAAGTTGGATGCACTAGCAACTGGCCAGGTCCTGAAAGTAATTAAGCTGTGCAGATTGATCCAGGGTGGCACCGGGGGGCCGCCGACACCTGCTCTCACGCTCCTTCTGCGGTGTCCCTCTCACCTGTGAGATGGACCGTGTGACTCTCAAGGTTGGCGCTGCCAGGGCTGGCCTGGTGCGTTTGTGCCCCTTCTCCCTTTATGGCCCCAGGAGCTGGGAAGCCACACTGGGTTCCAAGAGAAGCAGTAGCTGGTATGGTCCTAGTTCAGTGAAAACAGACCTGGCTCCGGCATGCTGGGTGAGTGACCTTGGGCCTCAGTTTCCCTGTAAGCAGACAGGAGATCATAGTAAGGTCCTCCCACTTCCAGGAACGCTGTAAGAATCTGGGGATATAAAGTGAAAGTGCTCAGACTTCGAGACTTAGAGGGTGCTCACATATCAAACAGTGTCATGTATGGAGCGAGGCAGGCATGGGTTCGAATCTTGATGTGTGACCTGGTGGAATGTACTTAACTGTTCTGAGTTTCTCTTTACCCATCTGTACACTGAAGGACAATAAAACTATGACTGGTTTCTGATAATAATAACAGGTGCATCTATTATTTATTGAATTGGGTTCTTCCTGAAGCCCAGCACAGTGCCGGCTGGGCACACGATAGGTGGTCAAGAAATGTTCACAACTAAAGGGAGACTAGGGGTCTGACTCATACTCTCCTTTAACCCCTACACCAAACCTATTAGGTACCATAGGGTTATTATCCCCATTTTAAAGATGAATAGAATGAGGCCCAGAGAGGCTGAGTGATGTGCCCAAAGTCACACAGTGAGGAATGGTGAGATAAGCCCCATTGTACAGTACTTGCTAGCACTTCCTGGGAAGTTTGGCAGTAGGGTGTGGGCAGGACTGGGCAGGGAGGAAACAACTGGACACCCAACTGGATGCACCATATTCCATCCTCAAAAATGTATTTCCCTCATGCCATGCGACAAAACTATGTGTTACAGTGCCCACTTTACAGATGCGCAACTGAGGCTCAGAGAGGGAAAGAAGCTGAAGGGGCTAGTTCCAGCTTGAAAGCATCCAGGTTATGGAAACTATTTCCCTCCGTAGGATCTTGAGCTCTGGCCGGGCAGCCTGCTCTGTGCTCCTGCCCTTTCCGAGGCGGGGGTGGGGTGGGGGTGGGGGTGGGGGTGGGGGGTGGGACTGGAATGTCTCATACTGCCCAGGGCAGTAAGCAAGGAGTGCAGCACGCTGGAATTCCTTCCGTGTGGCACTTCTGGGAGTGGTATCCCCCGCTCCGGCCAGTGATTCTTGGGAAATCTTGGCATCTGGCTGGTCTTGCCGGCCCTGTTTCTCTGACTGTTCTTTCGGTCTCAGAGCACTCGCCAAACATCTGACACCGTTCAGGATCGATTGCACGTAAAATGAAGAGTGGGTTTTGTTTTGTTTTGTTTTTGGGGTCTTTTCTTTATTTATTTTTTGCCCCTGGTGTCATCTAAGAAACAGGTTTGAGGGTCTTTGATTCTCTTCCAGAATAACAACCATATGGGGCCTCCATTTATACTAAACGGCCTGTGCCTTTTGCAAGGGACCAGTTTGTTTTCATTCGGTGCTGAACCTTGACTTGCTCCAAAAAGTTTTAATCAGGTAGCTTCTGAAAGAGGGAGAGACTCTGAGGGCAAATGATGCCTTGTCCCTCTGAAGGGAGTCTAGCTTTCAAGGGTATGGGCAGGAGTGGGGCCAGGAGCCCGAGAGGTGAGATTTGGAGAAGCCGAGGGTCACTGGCAGGATCCGGGCAGATCCATGCTCAGTGGCTGGAACAAAGAACACTTTGAACCATGCAGGGCTCTGGCATGTTTGTTGATCGACTTATCCAGGGCCCAAGCCAGCTGCTTTTGTTCCAGAGGATTTCATGGATTAACTCCCAGGGCTTCGGAAAATTGTTTCTTTTTAAGAAAGGGAAGTTTGGAGGTGGCTGCAAAGGAAATGCTTATGGGCAGCCTGGGGGGCTGGGGAGCTGGGGGAGTGTGGGAAGGGGCGGGAGGCCACATATTCATTGGAGCGATGGCCAGGGGCTCCCAGCGAGGGAATCACCAGACTTTGGCATCCACACTCTTGGGAGGGTTCCTCCAAGGACCTCTTCCAGCAAGGTCTGGTGGAAAGAGGAGTATGGATGCCTGAGGCTGGGAGCATCCTGGGCATTAAGCTAGAGACCACAGCAAGGACTCCCGAGGGCTGAAGGTTGCTAGGCACCGGGGTAGGTTTCCTAGGGAGACCGTGGCTAGAAACACCATCTGCCAAAGATGATTTAGTTCCAGAAGAGGCAAGGGAAAGAACAAGATGGTCTTTTCTGTCCTAGTTAATCTCTGTTCTATTCGCTCAGGCCGAGCATTCCTTTCCTGAAGTGGAAGTGAAGGCAAATGCGCTTCTGGGCAAATGGTCTTATAAGAGGGAGGGCCCCGCCTTCTCAGCTCACCCCTAACCCCCTGCCAGGGCCCGGGGTCTCCAGAACTTGCCCGTTCCCTGCCCGAGGTCCTGCCCTGGCAGCAGGCACCAGCAAGCCCACGTGTGCTGGTGGGGAGGGTGTAATGGGCATATGATTAAATACTCATACTTTGTCAAAACACTGACAGTTACAAAATGCCTCCGCATCTACTCAGGGAAGGGTGAGCAATGAGCAAAATGACTTCAATATGCAAAAGACATTCCATGGAGGCCGGGAGGGAATACTAATCCTGGAGCCAGGAGGAGTAATGGGGATTAGTGCTTGATTTATAGGCTGGCTGAGAGACATCAACTCGCCGAAACCTGCCTCAATTCTACTATCCACATGTGTGCTTAAGGAGATGGGCCCGCTTTGGTTTGAAAAGCTGTCTCCTCTTTGTTGATGGGAATGAGAGTAAAGTACCTGACCAAGGTTGAGGGTGGAGGAATTCTGAGCCCCTGTGTTCTGGATTCAGCATCACCCGCCGTCCTCTAGACAATAGAAATATGTTGTCCTGTGGAGAGTTTGAAAAATGAGAAGGGTGATTGCCTATTTAGGACAGGTCTGGATAAAACCACTCCTGGAGGCAAGGAATCAACTAACCATGGAAGCTTTGTGTTTTCTCTATATATCTTCCTTGGCTAAATATAAAGAATGGGTATCAAGTGTCCGGCTGCATCACCATTGGAGATGGAATTCTACACTGACGGTTGCATTGAGAAGACCTGATGGAAGGGCATTTCCACGGAGGGCCAGGGAACCAGCGGGGCTGTTGAGGTGCCCAGAGCTAGCAGTGAAGGGGAGCTGGGTCCAAGGGGAGGAAGTAGCGCTCTCAGAGCCCAGTGAGTGCTGGAGCTGGGAGGACGGACCATGAGCTGGAAACCATGGTCATGCAAGGACATGGCCACCGCTGGGACAATGGCACCGCATCAATTGGGCATGGAAAGAAGACCCCGTGGCTGCTCTTTTTCCATATACTCCAGTGTCCTGCTGGTGCTTCTCATTGGTTAAACCAGCCTGAAGCCAGAGGGCGGGAGCGCCTGGGAGATGCAGTCTGTAGGCATCAGCCTTCCAGGGCACAGAGTAGGGTGGGGAGGGCAGAGAGTGGATCTAAGGGAGGCGGTAGGGAGCAAGAACTTATTTGGAGTATTAGCTTAGTTTAGCCAACTCTGGAAGGCTCTTCAGAAGGGGAGTTTATAAAGAGGTTACCCACTTTCCAATGATTCTGTCCCCAAGACGAGCATGCTTACCTTGCAAAACGCATTGCTCAAATGATAAAGGAACTCTGAAATGTCCCACATACATCTCCTTTATTTGTGAAATATCAGCTGTTGGAGGGCAGCAATGGAGTGTTTTAGTACCAGTTGTCCTGAGTAAATGTAACAGCCCCCACCTTGTACAGTGCCTTACACTTCACAGAAGACAGGAACTCAGGCACCTTGAGGCTGACAAAATGGTGACAAGGTGGCCCTTTGGGGGGAATGAAAATGAGCAGGCCTGACCCAGCAAGGCCCACAAGCACTCTAAAGATGCAATAAGCCCTCTACGGGGAAGACCACAGCCACACGGCCCAGCAGGAGCCCGTGGCAATGGAGGATGGGAATCAGGAAGCAGAGATGGAAGTCACTGGACTGTCCCTCTGGCTGAAGTCTGGCCATGAATGTGTCTCAAGCAGGGCTTCTGGTTCCTAAATGTCTCTGGCATCCTGAAGCCACTGTTCAGATGATTCTTCTAGGCAAAGAGTCTTAATCCACTGGAGGGGGAGAGCACGTGAAGTCATTCATTAGCATATCCAGGCCGACCAGATGGTCATGTCCCTCCTGGGCCAGGCCCAGGGACGGGCGGGGGTATGGGCAAGATGAGAAGGAAAGGGGAGATAAAGGGCATCAGATGCACTCTTTGCCAAGGGCTGATGGTCTGTGGCTTGTTTTTTAGGACAACGTAGACCTGTTTGGGATAAGAGCCCACACCGTTCTTTCTCATGTAGCAGGCTCTTGCTCTCCAGAATCTTGCTGGGCACTCCTCCTCGGCGGTGTCCTGGGGCAGGCAGGCTTTCTCCTCTGCAGCCAACTGCCTCCACTCAGGCTGGGCTGGAAGGCCCTGGGCAGGGTGCGGTGTGGAATCCGCTTCATGGGGTCCAGTGCCAATTTGGGTGAAATGCAAATTTTCCTCCACTCTGTGTTTCTCTTTTCCAGTTCTGTCCTGAATGGAAAAAATGTAGATTTAAGTCCAAGGTGCAGCACTAGAGCTGGTTTTTTCCCTTTTGACACGAAACAGAAAACAGAGACAGCCCAGGGCCTTGGGAGAAGCATTCAGAAGGACTCTCCCCTACTCTGGGTAGTGAGCTAGACAGACGGCCTGAACTCAAGTCCTGGTATTGCCACTTAGTGGCTGCGTGGAAGTTACTTAATATCTTAGTTCTTTGGTTGCCTGATCTGTAGGATGGGGATCACCAGCATATCTACGTTAGGGATACCGACTTAAAGTGTGTAAAGTGCAGCCAGCGGTGCCTGACATGCAATATGGCAACATATGAATATTCGCTGTTATTACTACGAGGCATACTCTTCTGGGCAGGGCATCCTCCTGGGGCTCTGGGGAGATGGAACATCTGTGAGGCGCCGAGGGCGCAAACATCCCTCGAGCATCTCTTTCATCAAGAAACCTGCAGCAAGTCTGCTTGCTTGAAGATAGAGTCTGGATCCACCCCACAATCTGGCTTCCAACCTTCCTTACACTTGCTACAAATCCTCAGCCTCATGGGGGAAATCTGGTAGTCCCCATCCCCCGCCCCCCAGATTTGCTGTTACCTGTGGATTTACTTCCATGTTTTTAACACTTCTCTAAGAACACAGAACAAGGAGCTTCTTCCTAGCAGTTCTTGTAAGGCCTGGCATAAGAGGGATTTGCACGGTTGGGTTTGCAGGGCCTATCTACTGCGAGGGGGTTGACTTCTTTCTCGTTTCTTTGACACAGCAGTATTGTGATGTAGAGACAGCTCTGCCTCTCAGACACTTGTGAGGTGGTAGCAGAAGGGCTGTGGCTGGTGCCTCGGACCCTGTCTTTTCCCGAAACAGAGGCGGGTCACCATAGGACCAGTGCCACAGTGTATTTATCTGTTCTACTGAACACATGTTCATAGGCCCTGGACCTGAATAAACTGGGTCCACAACTAAAAGAAATCACTTTATAGGCAAGTAAGACTCTGATGTTGGCCCGTAAAAAGAAACTACTTGTATTATGTGTTATACTTTAATATTGTCCCTATCAGAAGCAAAAAGATTCAATGTTACCTTTGCTTATTACTACATTTTCATTGTTAAGCATTATTTACCGAGATGACTGTCATTTCAAATCTAAATTTCAGTTGCTCAAAGTGGGGATCCAGGAGCCCAGGCACATGGCATTAGGAGAAGAAATAGAACTGGCAGAGAAGAAGCTGGACCCCCAAAATCTTACTCTCTGCACTGCCTGGGAGGCTCCTCTGGGTGCTGGGTTCGGACCAACAGGGCAGCCAGTACCCTGGGGACATGCTCCTTTCAGAGAGGGGAGAGGGCCTTCGTCTTTCCCGGGAATCACATCAAAAGAAAACCAGGAGAATCTAGACTTCTTGGAATGACTTGGCAAAGAAAGGCCAGCAGACAGAGGTGCTCAAGGAACCCTGTAAGCTGTCCTGTGGGCTACTTGCCAATCACTGGGCACCATGGGGAGTGTGCCTGTAGAGAAGGGAGAGGGCCACCTTCTGGGCTAAGCAAGAGTCCCACATGCTCAGGAGGTGACAGGAAAGGTAGACATCCAGTGTGAAGCCCTGGGAAGGTAGCTGGTTTCTGAGAGGCACCATAGCGTAGATTCAGCCGCCAGCCTGCCTGCACTGGAAGCTGGCTCCGCTCCTTCTGGTTGTGTGACTTTGGGCAAGTTCCTTTACTTTTCTGCCTCCCAGTGTTCTTGTCTGTAACCTGGTGATGATAATGGTACCCACCTCGGAAGGTTGGTCGAAGAATTATCCTATCTAAGTCATGCTGCATGCTTAGGACAGAACCTGGCATATACAAAGGACCCAAGAAATTGTTTATTATTATTATTATTATTATTATTATTATTATTATTCAGGATTTATCATAGAAAGGTTCTACCTTTTAATGACTCACAGTGAGTCCAGCATCTCCCTTTTTCTTTCCTACCTCATCCAGGTTTACTGGTACCAGATTTTGGCCGGAGGATTCTACAAACATTATTTCCCAGCCCTGTGAAGGATACAAAGATGATGATCAATAGAACCATCTTTGGCTCAGGCAAATGCAGCTCATGGGTGGAAGCACTCAGGGGAACACCCTCCCAATTGTATCCAATTGTATGCAGGCTCTGCCCTTGACCCTGGTGAGGGCTTGATGGGTAGCCATTGATTGAAAGGTGCAATGGACATGGGCTTTACATGGCAGCTTCTAGCAGACGGGCTTGCTTATCTGAGTTCTGTGTAGCACTTGGCAGGAATTACCTTTGCCCTGATTTTAAGGAGTGGCATAATGTCATACTTGTCAGACTTGATGATGGTGATGGTGATGATGGTGGCGGCGGTGGCCACCTAAGGCCACATGCTGCTTCCTACATGGCTTTATCTTTCAGAGCAGCAAGTCATCATTCTGTCTGACCTTTTTCTAAGCTGGACACCCAGGAGCCATCTCAAAAAATGCTGAGGAGCCCAGGTATCTACCAGGTATTAACATCCCTGAGGATATAATCAGAAAAAGCCCTGTTGGCTTCATTCATTCAGCTGTGAAGTATCTGTTGATGTTTCTGAGCTGTGAGTGGTCCCTTCACATCATCCAAACACTCTTGGAGGGAGTGTTTACCTTGGTCCCATTGAGAGAGGTTCTGGAACGCTGCCATCTCCCAGGGAGCCTCCCGTGCCCTTACACTAAGTTGTAGTCAAAGGGTTCAGGGGTTTGTGGCTGAAAGTTCAGACTTGGAAAAGATATTATAACAGTGATGGTGAGCATGGCAACCTTGAGTGAAGCATGCCAGATGGTGGGCGTCTTACGTGCGTGATTTCTGATTCTCACGATAACTGCATGAGGTAGGCACTCACATTTTCTGTTTTCAAATGGGGAACCCAAGGCCTCTCGAGCTCCAGTGTCTTTCCCGAGGCCACCAAACTAGAAGCCAGTGCAGCTGGAATTCAAGCCCAGGTCTCTCTGATTCCCAGGCTGTGCCCTTCCTGTGGTGCAATGCAGTGGTGCAGTCTGGGGCAAGAGGTGATGGGCTTTGCTTTAAAGGAGCACCGGATGGCAGAGGAGTGCCAGAGTGGCCTGGCCCATTGGCTCCTGGCTGGGGTGGGGTGCTGGCTCCTCCCAGTCCTCAAGGATCAGGCATGGGACTCATGTCTCTGTCAGTAGACGTTGGTCCCAGGCGGCCAGGCCTGCCGGCAGCATTCCCGGCCTGGGCACGCCCTGCACGATGCCTTCAGCACGCACGGGACTCTCGACAGGGAGTGACAGCAGTGATTCAGCTCTTGCTACAGTGGCAGGAGCAACGCGGGTGAAACAAGGGGGAAAGGACTATAATTACCTCTTAACACGTTTCCACATTTCTCTGCTGTCAGAATGGTTTTGTTTTCTGATTTATTTTGATCTCCTTGAAAATTAGTTGCTGCAGTGTATTTGGTATGTAATCGTTGTCCCGCTAGCTAGCAGTCCTCATCAGCCATGTGAGCTGAGCAAACGTGATTTTTTTCCCTTTCCCCCAACCTGTGTCAGCTTCTGTGTGTGTTGAGGGAAAGGGAAAAGGGGTGACCATGTGGGACTAGGTATGTCTCCTGCCTGTTGTGTGTCTTGGCTCTTCACCACGACCCTAAGAGGGGGCAGTCTTGCACCCGGTGTCTTTCCAGAAGCTCCATGCCCCCCGTGGGTTGTCCAGTGAGCCTGCAGCCTCAACTCTTTTGCCCTAGTTTTCTTTCATCGTCCCACTCCAGGCCTTCTCCGGGTTCCCCACCCTCTCCCCCATGGGCACACGCGACTCCCTCTGCATTCCACCCCGGCTCCCAGCCCCCACACAGCCCAGCTCCCACCTTTGACCTGCCACCTCCATCTGCTCTCGGCTGCCTGTACCCACTCGTGAAGCTCTTATCCAAGAACCAGAGAGAACCAGGCTTGATATTCCTCTGCCCACAGCACCACCAGATCTGTGTGCCATTTTCCGTGGGAAGATGGCCAATCTTAGCTTTTGCTCTCAGGTCAGGATGAGAAAGGAGCCAGCACCGTGCCATGGCAGCTGAGGGAGGGGAGAATGGAGCCAGCACTATAGAATGGTGAGATGCTTGGTACCTTCCAGGGATGGGTGTCCATCAGCAGGCCATCTCAGGAGAGGGTTGCCATAATGAACACTCCAGAAACACGTGTTTTAGAGCCAGGAGGAAACTCTGTGGTCATTGAGCCCAGTGACTTTATTATTCAGTGGAGAAAAAAGAAGCCTACAGGTGGGGCAGGGATATGCTCAAGACACACAGCTGGCTGGCAGTAGGTCTGGGCTCAAAACTGGATTTTGATTGCATTCTATCCAGAAGGAGGCTGGCTGGCTTCCTGATTGGAGCAGACAACTGCCCATGTGCTGGGATTTGGGGGAATCTGCCATTTCCTTCCCAGGATTCTATAACCCAAAGAACCTTTTCTTCTAACAAAACTTGGTGCAGAACAGAAAAGGTCAGGGCTACTTTGGTTCAAATGCATGAGGAGGAGCAGAACAGAGCCCACCTGCTCAGCTTTCCCCTAATTCTACAAGGCAGCCCCTCAGGCATCTCTCCAGAACCTTTAATACCCCATGGAACAGAGTGACAAAACATTTAAGGCCCCTATTAACAGGGCAGACGAATGGATGAAAATATGCACAGCTTCTACGCTTCAGCATGGGTGTATTTCCCAGAGTAATTGAAAGCAGAGACCAGAACTATAAAAGAATGGAGTTCCCAATAGGATAGTTGTTGAATAAGGAGACACTTGGAACCAGAAGGAAATGTTCACAGCCTGGGAAAGGCAAGTTCAGCTGGGGTGCTTTTGGGTTGAGGGTGGACTAGGTCAAGAAATGGGGGGGCTGGAAGCCTGAGTACCTGAATCAGGGGTGCAGGGATCAGAGAGACCAAGAGAAGATCTCAAACATCAACTCTAGCCACTCGATGAAATTACCTGGCATAGGCAAATTCTGACACCTCTGCCGTGACCTGAATTCTTTCCAGCATACCAGAAGGGCTGCAGAGTCACTGCAGAAAATCACATTAAGCTTTCCTATCAGAGACTGTGCCCTCACCTAATAATGATAACTCACATTCACATCGCACTTCATGCTCTATAAGACACTCTTCTATGCTAGGTGGTTCTTCCAATACCATACGAGCTGGCTCTTGTTATTACCATCCCCATTTCACAGATGTAGAAACACAACGAGCTACTGCTTTAGAAGCGCCATTACTAACAATGACTCCTGACAGTTATATTTATCAGCTCATGGCCTAGAAACATTTCATTTAATTCATCTCTCTCTTTTAGTAGACAGGCAGAAGGACACACACATACCTCTTTCTTCCTTGCTCTGAGGATTTGTAGGGAAAGGATTTTGCTCCTGGTTTCTCAATAGCAGGGTTGTTATGTCCCTTTAAAGAATTGCCCCCTTTATTATTATGAAAATATCTTCTTTATCCCTGTCTTTGCTCTCTTAACAAAAGACCTTTGCAGAACCCCCTGTGCACAGAAATCTAAGGAGGCTTCAGGCAGCAGCTGTGGGGCCCCCAGCCCTACCACAGGCTCCTAGGAAGAACTCCAAGAGGATGCCCCAACAGCAGTCCTCTCAAGGATCCCAGCAGAGCATGGCTTGGGTCCCTGACTGCCGAGTCTTGACTGGGCAGCGGCCGGGGCAGCTGAGGGAGCTTTCTCTCTCTTGCCTCCTCTACCTAACAGGAAGGTGGCCCCTGTCCTCTCCACTCCCTCCCACCCCAGCTGCTCGCCACAAATGGGTCTGTTTTCTCTGATGCTTCTTTATTGCATGTTAACACTTAATTCCTGGGCTTGATCCTTTTATACCTGCACTGACAAAGAGCAGAGCAAAAGGGCCCACAGATATTACATTAGAGGCAGAAACCACCTTTAATCTGATCACACCGAGGTGCTTACATATTGTCACGGCTTTTCGCACAGACTGGGGGCGGCCCAGTCACCAGCGCGCAGGGCACTGATTCCTGGTTTCTTTCAAGGCCTTCGGCAAGGACCCCTCCCTACTCCCCCCCATCACTCCTCACCACAGCATGCCTGGAGAATAGATTCCAGGCACCTTGCCCTTGCTGCTGTTATGGTCCACAGGGCACAGAAGTATGGGATAGGAACAGACCAATGTATGAAGTCACCAGATACCCAGATGCTTTCTCCTGGCTTTTATATCTCCCGTTTATTTTTAAAGATCTTTTTGTTTACTGAGGTATGATTTTCATACAGTAAAATTATTTCATTTCAGGTCTACATTTCTGTGAATTTTTAAAAATGGCTTTACGGAGGCCTAATCAACATACAACGAACTACTCATATATCAAGCATGTACTTTGAAAAGTTTTGACATGTACATACATTGTGAAACCATTACTGTAGTCAAGACAGTAAGCATATCTGTCCACCCCCAAAAGTTTCCTCTTGCCCCTGGTAATCTCTCCGGCTCATCCTCCCTGCCCTCCTCTGTCTCTTTCTGTCACCATAGTTTATATTTTCTATAGCTTTTTATAAATGGAATTTTTTTAATGGAATTTTTTTTGTATGTGTTCTTTTTTGGCTGACTTCTCTCATTGAGCATAATTATTCAGAAGTTCGTGAATGTTGTTGAATGTATTGATAGCTCATCCCCTTTTATTGCTGACTGATGTTCCATTGTATGAATATACCAAAATTTGCTCACCTGTTGATGGTCTTTGGCTTGTTTCCAGTTTGGGGCTATTTAAGTAAAGTCACTATGAATACTTATGGACAAATCTTTGTTTTCTTTCTCTTGAATAGATACCAAGGAATGGAGTGGTTTTATCACATGGGAGTGTTGTTTAACTTTCTAAGAAGTTGCCACACTGTTTTCCAAAGTGGTTGTACCATCTTACACTCCCATCAGCAGTGTGTAACAGTTTCAGTCCCTCTACATCCTCCCCAACACTTGGTATGGCCAGTATTTTTAGTTTTCGCTGTTACATGTATATAGTGGTATCTCATTGTGTTTTCAATTTGCATTTTCCTAGTGACTCATGATATTGAGCATCTTTCATATGCTTATCTGCCATCCACATATCTTCTTTGGTGAAGTATCTGTTCATATCTTTTGCCCATTTTGTAATTGGGTTGTTTTCTTATCATTGCATTTTGAGAGTTCTTTATATATCCTGGATACTAGTTCTTTGTTAGATATGTGCTTTGTAAATGTTTTTAATGTCCGTCTGTGGCTTGTCTTTTCTCCGTCTTCTTTGTCTGAAATCAGTTTCCATATATGTGTGGATCTATTTCTGGATTCTCTCTTCTGTTCCATTGACCTATTTGTCAGTCTTTACACCAATACCACAGCCTTGGTTACCATAGCTTTATAATAAATCTTGAAATCAGGTAGTGTTAGTTACCCCTTCAACTTTGTTCTTCTCTTTTCCAAACATGTTGTTTGGACTATTCTAGATCTTTCGCATTTCTGTATGAATTTTAGATCTGCTTGCCAGTTTCTACCAGGAAAAGTTTTTGCTTCATGTATTTTGAAGTTCTGTTAGTAGGTGCATAAACATTTAGGGTTGTTATGTCCCTTTAAAGAATTGCCCCTTTATTATTATGAAAATACCTTCTTTATCCCTGGTGGTATTCTTTGCTCTGAGCTCTACTTTGCCTGATATTAATGTAGCCACTCCGGTTTTCTTTTGATTCATGTTAGTATTGTTTATCTTTTTCTACCTTTAACTTTTAACCCATTTGTATCTTTATATTTAAAATAGATTTCTTGTAAGCAGCATATAGTTGGGTCTTGCTCTTTATCCAATCTGATTGTCTCTTACTTTTAATTGGAGTATTCAGACCATTATATGATTATCGATATATGGTGAGGTTTAAGTTTATCATCTTGTTACTGTTTTCTGTGAGTCCCATATGTTCTTTGTTCCCTTTTACCTCTTTTTCTGCCTCCTTTTGGATTGAGTATTTTTTTATTCCATCTTCTCTCTTTTGTTCGCTTCTTAGCTAAAATTCTTTGTTTTGTTTTTTTATTGGTTGCTTTAGGGTTCATAGTATACATTCTTAATTCATCAGTCTACCTTCAAGTGTTACTATACTGCTTCCATTTAGTATACTACTTACAATAGTATACTCACATTTCTCCCTTCATGGCCTTTATGCTATAGTCATACATTCTATTTATGCATTTGTTATGAACCTCATAATACATTGTTATTATTTTTGTTTAAGCAGTATTTTAAAGAAAAAAATCACACATACATTTCTGCCATTCTTCATTCCTTTATGAAGATCCACATTTTCATCTCCTATCACTTTCCTTTTTTAAGCATTTCTTGTAGTGCCAGTATACCAGTAATGACTTTTGTATGTCTGGGGAAAAAAAAAGAATTTTCACCTTTATTTTTGAGAGATATTTTTCACTTAGTATAGAATTCTAAGTTGGTGATTTTTTCTTTCATAATCTAAAGCTGCTGTTCCACTGTCTTCTTGCTTACACTGTTTTCAACAAGAACTTTGCTGCCATCCTTGTCTTTGTTCCTCTGTAAATACATGTCTTTATGCTCTGACTACTTTCAATGTTTTGTTTTGTTTTTTATCACTGGTTTTGAGCAATTTGATTATGATATCCCTTGGTGTGTAATTTTTTTTTTTATGTTTCCTATGCTTAGAATTCACTGAGCTTCTTGAATCTGTGAGTTTATATTTTAAAAATTAAATTTAGTAAAGTTTCAGCTGTTATTTCTACAGATATTTTCTGTCTCCTCCTCTCCATTTTTGTGAGATTTTTAATTACATATATATTAGGCTGCTTGAAGCTGTCATACAGCTCATTAATGCTTTTTCCATTTTAATTGATCTCTTCTTTCATTTCAGATAGTTTCTATTACTATGCCTTCAAGTTTACTAATCTTTTTTTTGTGTCATGCATAATCTGATGTTAATCCTAGCCAGTGTATTTTTATCTCTGACATAGAAGTTTTCATATCTAGAAGGACTATTTGGGTCCTTTAATATTTTCATGTTTCTACTTAACTTTTTGACCATATGGAATGCAGTTATGATTACAGTTTTATATCCTTATCTGCTAATTCTAACATCTGTGTCATTCTGGGTCAGTTTGAATTGATTTTTCTTTTCATCGTGGGTTGCATTTTCCTGCTTTCTTGCATTGGATGAAAGACATCATATCATAGGTTTTGCCTTGGTTAATGTTGAATTCTTGTAAATTCAATTAATTAAAAATGATGTTATAAATATTTTTAAACTTTATTCTGGGACTCAAGTTATTTGGAAACAGAACATTTTTTTGTCTTGCTTTTAATATTTGTTAGGCAGAGAAGCATTTGGTCTGGGGATGATCATTTTCTACAACTGAGGCAAGACCTTTTGAGTACTCTGCCCAATGCCCTGTGAATTATGAGTTTTTACACTCTGGTTAATAGGAACAGGCATTATTTCCAACTCTGTGTGAGTACTGGGCACTGTTCCCTTTAATCCCCTTGGATGGATGGTTTTGTGGCAGAAAGACCCTAAGGTGATCCTCAGTGATTCCTGCCTCTTCTTGTTCATGCCTTTGTGTAATCCCCTCCCCTTGAGCATCAGTAGGACCTGTGGCTTGTTTCTAACCAATGAAATATGACACAGATACTGGGATGCCACTTCAGTGACCAGGTTATATCATATGGTAAAGGTGATGGTGTCTCCTCCATGATTATGTTATGTTATGTTAGACTTCAACTTACCGCTGGAAATCTTCCGCGTGGGCTCAATGACATAAGTGGTCATGTTGGAGAATCCCACATGTCAGGGAACTGCAGTTAGTCTCTAGAGCCCAAGGTTGTCATACAGCCACAAGGAAATGAATTCTGCCGTCAATCTGAATGAGCTTGGAAATGGACTCTTCTCCAGTGGAGCCTCCTGATGTTATTACACCCTGGCCAAAACCTTGATTACAACCTTGTGAGGCTCTGAACAGAGGACCCAACTAAGCTATGCCCAGACTTCTGACCTACAGAAACAGTGAGATAATAAATATGGGTTGTTTAATCCACTGCATTTGTGGTAATTTGTTACACAGTAATAAAAACTAATATAGTTCTTTCCTGTGCCTCAGGCAGTTTCCTCACACACATGCATCAGTCAGTAGTATGCCAGATCACCCAAGGGGACCCTCTGCAGATCTCTGGAGTTCTCTTTTTCCTTTCTATTGCTCTGTCCTACGAAGTCTAGCCGCCTCGGTCTCCCCAGACTCTCAGCTCCATCTCCTTAGCTCTGGGAGTCTGCAAGGCTCCACCTGGGCTCTCCCTACTCATGCTGTGGCCCGCAGACTCTAACGAGGCAGTAAGCTAGGACAGTCGTGGAGCTCACCTCGTTCCTTTCCCACGTCTCGAGGATCTCCAGCAATGCCTGTGTTGCCTGATGTCCAGTCTCTTGAAAACCATTCTTTTATACTTTTTTTTCTATTTGTTTTAGTTTTTGGTTGTTTCAGGTGAGAGTGTAAGTCGGGTCCCCATTATCCCATCTTGGCCAGAAGCAGAGGTCTCCAGTTAGGTGAATTTTGTCAAATGTGTATCATCATATAAGCACTATCACAGTCCAGATGGGGGACATTGCCCTCCTCCCCCAATGTTGCACATGCCTCTTTGTACTTATTCTTCCCCTCAGCACCTGGCAACCACTGATCTGGTTTCTATCCCTGTAGAATTGTATATATACAATTCTACAGTTTGTCGCCTTTTGAGTCTGCTTTCTTTCAATTTAAATGCTTTTGCAGTCATCCATGTCATTGCATGTAGCTGTGGTTCACTCCTCTTCGTTGCTCAGTAGTTTTCCACTGCATGCGTTATCACAGTCCTGCCAGTGACGTGGAAGTAATTAGTCCAAAGAGCCATAGATATTAGGGGAGAAGATCAAATTCCATGCAGCAAGCCTAAGTTGTTCTGCCTTCCTTCCTTCCTGGGTACCTGCCTTCCCACCCATCCATTCTTTCCCCTCCTTCCTCCTGCCTCTTTGCCTTCCTTCTTGCCTTCCTACCTATCTTCCTTTAGAAAAATCTAGGTAGATTTACCTAATAATTTGATCATGATTATTATTTTAAAACCAACCCAGAACTTTTCAACCTATACACCACAGGCTGAGATATTTCCCTCTATCCTCAAATCCAGAGGACTGGTTGGAAATTCTGGAAGGAAGGGATCCAGGGATGACAATTCTGGAATTTGGTGGACTTGCGTAACATCACACTTTGGAGGCTGGATTGGGATACATCCAGTTTCTCCTGCATTCTCCTTCTCCTTCTTTCCTATTCCCAAAGTCAGGACAGTCCTGTGAGTCAAAAGGCACTAGACAGCCTGAATGCATTCCTGGCCTACAGAACCAAATGCTTGGATTTCCTTCCCAATAGGAAAGGAGCCTGTCTGAGGAGTGAGGCAGGACTGGCGGCTCTGTGGAGGCTGAGTGTCTCCCATGTAGGCCCTGAAGACCCTGCCTGAGGCAGTGAGTTTAGGAGAAGGTCATCACGACCACGTCTTCCCCCATAGCCACATCAGAGGGGATAATAGCGCCCATGTAGGAGCTTAGGAGGAGATGAGCGTGCTCTGTTACGTGTGTGAGCAGGGTGTCTGAGCCAATTGTGCCCACTGAATGAGCTGTCAGGAACAGGTGGGTCTCACCCAATTCCTGCCAGAGAAGGGGTATGGAACAGGAAGACCTACAGTCTTTCTGTGGCAGGTCTCCATAGATTTAGCTTTCTTCAGGTTTGGTTAACTCACTTAAGACCCTTCCTCATTCTCAAAGACTTATAGTACATGTCAGTTATGAATGTTTTCAGCTTCAAGCAATAGGGTTCTTGAGAAGTCTGGAAGTAGCCTCGGGTCTGCCTAGCAGCTCAAGATGACACCGAGGACCAAGACTCTTTATCTCTCCACTCCCTCATACTACGCCTTTTCATACTCAGACTTGTTTTCTCATTTATTCAAGGTGGTTGATGCAGTGCCGGGCATCACATCCACATTCAAGGCAGGGTGAGGGAGGATGGTGTGGGGCCAGTGGCACTCTGTCCCTTTAACGCAAAACAGAGGCCTTTCCCAGAAGCCCCCAGGATGATAGTTCTTGAACTTCATATACATAAGTGTCACCTGGGGGTCTTGTTGAAACACAGATACGGATACCGTCAATCTGGAATGGAGCCTGAAATTCCACATTTTTTTTTTATTTTTATTTTTTATTTTTTTTTATTTATTTGAGAGAGAGAGAATGAGAGACAGCATGAGAGGGAGGAGGGTCAGAGGGAGAAGCAGACTCCCTGCTGAGCAGGGAGCCTGATGCGGGACTCGATCCCAGGACTCCAGGACCATGACCTGAGCCGAAGGCAGTTGCTTAACCAACTGAGCCACCCAGGCGCCCCGAAATTCCACATTTTGACCAAGCTCCCAGGATATATCAGTGCTGCTAGAGACTGCATTTTGAATGGCAAGGTGCTAGGCTCCGTCTCCATCTTATTGCCAGAACTTAGTCACATAATTACAACTAGCTGCAAGGGAGGCTGACAAAGTAGCTTGCTTTTTTCCCGCCTTTATAGTGGAAGGGCCAAAAGAGAAGAGAGAAGGAGAGAGTTTGTAGGACTGTCAGCTAGAATGCTACTGAAAACGCAAGCTATGGGAGCTTCTGAAGTCATAGGTTGACTTGGGACAAGCTAAAACCTTCGTCCCCACGAGGGAGGACCATAGACCTGCTTACACTATGTCCACACCCAGCCCACAGGGTCGGGGAATCCCTGCCCCAGGCCGGTCAGTCCTATGTACTTAGGCTGTGAGTGAGCTCAAGGGGGCCGGGATTCCATTTACTGAACTTCACTGCCTCCAGCACCAAGCACCGTGCTGACACACAGCAGTCCCTGATAAAATGTCTGTTGAACTGAAATGTTACTAGCACATTTTCTTATTACAGTGCTTCTCAAACTTTAATGTGTACACAGGTGCCCGGTATAGGGGAACTGTGTTAAAATGCAGACTCTGATTCAGTGCATCCAGGATGGGGATCCAGGATGCTGCGTTTTGAACAAATTCCCAGGTGATGCTGCTGCTGGGGATCCTGGGCCCCACTTTGAATAGAAGGGGCCTCAAACATACAAAGTCAAGTTTTCCTTCCTGACTTAGCAGCAGTTGCTTGTTATTCATTCACTTGGGGTGAACAGCTGTTCATGGTGATGTTATCAGATATTAGAAATAGACCCGTGGGGGGGGTGGGTGGCTGGGGCAACCCTGGCTGTGCTTGTTTCCAGGGCAGGGGGCCTGGAAGCCTGTAGATCTCATCCCTTACTTCCTTGGGCCCCTGCCTGCCCCAAACAAAAATGAGCAGTGTACCCTGGGTGAGAAGAGAGACCAGCCAAGCACATCTTTCAACAGCTCTTAACTTGCTTGGCTCCAGCCATGAAACAGGAACACGCCACCCCTGTCTTGGTCCCAGCCTTCCGGAAGTGCTGGGGACTCAGGCCCAGCTGCGTGAGGGGCCAATGCGTTGCAGATGTCTGAGCACAGAAAGGGCCTTAGGCGGGGGGCCGGGGGAAGCTAGGAAGAGTGAGAAAGAAAGACATTTTCTGTGAACAATTGTGCCCAGGGGAAAAGCTGAATTCTCTAGAGCAGAGCTTTGAATTTTTTTTTTTTTTAAGTAGCGGGAACCCAGTTACTGGAATTTCTTCTGAATTAAAAGCCAAACAAAAGTTTCTTGCGGTTTCAGTTACACAAGAGGCTGCTGCCAAGATGGAATGAATGAGAAGAGCTGCTGAAAGGAAGAGCCCACGAGGGGCTCGGGGACGAGGGGTGAGCAGGACAGGACCCCAGGGCCCGTCACCAAACAGTTCTCTTGGTTGAGGCACGCTGCCCGTTTCTATGCTGTCCACTTTTTAGGGAAAGCACCGACTGTGCTGGTCTTCAAAAGGGGTGTGTGTGACAGTGATATGTATGCTGTAAGACATGGACACATGTAAATGATTAGCGTGCCTTTGTCATTTACCATAACTCAGGGCCTCGCACTCTAGGGGTCTTGCTTTGTTCGGTTTCCTGGCTGGTCGGCAGTTGGGCCAGACGGCTCGCCTGCGCCGGAGCGACGGGGCTCTCGATTCGGCCTCGCTCAGATGTGACGCTGCGGCCAAAGCCTGCTGCTCCCACGGGCAGGGATAATTCGCTTCACGTGGTCATCCCCAGACTTCATTTTCCTCAGCACCTCGAGCCTCCTCCCACTACCTTCCCGGGAGCCACACGATGGGTCTGGCCAGGGGTGGCTCCTTTCCTCTCTCCAGCCTGCCCTCTGCGGGGAGCGCCGCTTGAAGCCAGTGGGGGCCTGGAGTAGCACAGATCTGCAGGGCCCTGGCCCGGGCTCCTGTGGTGCCCAGCTCCTTCCCGGGGAGAGCCAGGGGGACCCTGTTCCCTCTTAAGACACTTCCCGTATTTGTCCATATTTACCTACGAGGAATTTCCCCTTCCTTGGACCAAGTGGTTTGGAATGGCTCCTGAGAGCTGACTGAACTCCTTGCTCCAAACTCTGCATTCAGGGCTTGAAATGGACAGTGGGAGGAGCATTTACACCACAGAAATGGGCTAGGGCTACCAATCAGGGCTTCCGTCCCACCGTCCCTGGGAAGGCAGTTTGTTAAATACTTACTTGCACACCACTGGTGAAGGTCGGGCTGAAGTTGGGGGAGAGCTTGGTAGCAGAGGGAATCCTCCTTCCTTCCGCATAGCTTGTGCTGGCCATCATGGGGCAGCTCGTTGGAACTAGGAGCTCTGCTCTCCAAAACTCTGTGAATACCTCCTTACCCAAGAGGTTTGATCGGCCCTGTTGGAGGTGTCAGCTCTGGAACAGAGCTGAATGTACTCTAAATTGAGTTGTAGACAAGACTTACTTTCTGGGTTCCTTGCCTCCTTTCCATCCCCTTCCACCATTCCCTGTCTTCTTATCTGACATTATTTCTACTCTTTTTAAACAACCTGCCGCTGATACACTCATTCGAAGAGAGATTGGTGCCTCCCTACCCAGGGACATTTTGGGTGTGGGGCAGGGGAGTGCTTTTTGGGGGATTAAAGTTGTAAGTCCAAGGAATACTGTGCTGATAGTGGGGTTTAGTCATTTCCCACTGGAGGGAGGGAAGTACTTTTTAAATTGCACAGCTCTTCAGACTTTGTAGTATTTTCGGTCTTCCTCTTTTTAGGATCGGAAGAGACCCTTTAGTCCAGCCCTCATCTTACTGGCAAGGAGGTTGAGGCCCAGGGTGGTTTCCCAGAGGCTCAACTCTAACAGAAGTGAAGGTGTCCCAGTGCCTTTGCCTGTCTGCTTGCTTGGGTGTTGAAAGGGCCCTCGCCTCATTTGACTCACGAAGGACCGCCGGCGTTATTAGAGTGAACAGAGAATCACCAGGAGCTAAATACTCATCATTTGCATCTGGCCATTTCTGTCTTGTCCTTTTTCTTTGCAAAGAACTTTGAAACTAGGCTGACCTGTTTGACTTTCCTTTGCAGTTAATGTCAAAAATCACTGTGGCCTGGGAAACAGGCTTGGCTGTTTCCAGGAAACAGGAAGAGAAAACAAGAGCCTTGATTTTCCTGCGTTCTTACCTTTCTTTAATGAAGGAATTTGAAGGAATATCCTGGAGGCAGGTATTCCTAGAATAGAATTCTTTTGAGGTGGAGCAAGTAGATGGAAATGTGCCTTAGGCAGCACGCCAGATTTTAAGGGCCAGTGTCTTCGGGATGTCCACTCAAGGATCTGCTGTAGGCCCCTTGGTAATACAGAGCCTGACGACCCAGTAGCTAGCGGCTTTGCAGCAGTCTGGCCTTGGGTTCTTCTTGCTGGTCGAAACCCATGTTCAGGAGGTTCATTCAGCAGCTTGTATTGATCGAGCACAGATGAGGTGCTAGGCATTGGCAGGGTAGTGGCCTTGAGGGGGACTCAGTCCCTGCCCTGGAGACCTGACTGGCCAGTAGGGGGAGATAAGCTGAGAACAAATCACCAGGTAACTTAGGCAGTGGAGTAGCTCTCCTCTGAAGAGAGGGAAACGGAGTCAGGGGAGTCATTCTTACAGTTGTGTTGTTTTTTCTTACAGAGTGATACTCCTCACAGGATAAAGGCATTCTTCCCTGTCCCAAAAGAGGGAGCCTCAGGTGCTGACATTTGCCAGGACAATAGTTGGTAGGCACCCTCCATTCCAAGTGCACTGGAACTTCAGTGGAATTTTCAGCAAATTTTTATTCCCTTTTTCTGAAGATAAAAATCCAAAGTCCAGGAGTGGGGGCTTGTGTAAGCAATTTGGACGTTGGGTGTCTGGTCTGGCTAACTGGTCTCAGTTACCCTTATATTGTAGGTTCCCATAGGAGCCTGCCTCCAGTTGGTGGAGGGGCTGTTGGCCAGTTAGACCCCCTCTGGATTCCTCACCCTGGAGTCTTTCTTTCCCTCTGGTCTCCTGGCATTTTTAATCCCTTTTCCCTTCTTCCCAAGGAGTGTTCTAGAGAGGAGGGTTCCTGGAAACAGGCATCCCTCTCAACTGACCTCTCGCTAAGGTGAGGGACAGAAGCAAGTGTCGAATCATCCCTGCTCCTTCAGATTGTGGCCCAGACAATGTGCCCTCATGGAGTGTCACTGGATAAATGACCAATGTCCCTTGAGGCGTGCTACTCATAGTGCATTTCCAGAGAAACAAGAGGAAACAAATGAAAGCAACTCATTTGTTTAGTGGTTCTTTAGGAGTTGAGATCATTGCCCTGAAGAGCAGTTTCAGCCTTCATGGTCTAGAAGTGGTCTTGTCTGATGATAAGCTATGTCCAACTTTGTGATTCTGTGTAGAAGAGGTCATGTGCCATTGGGAGTGACTGTGTGGATTCCTTGAATTACTAATTCTCATCTGTGGCCACACATTAGAATCACCTGGGAGTAACAAACAATGCCCAGATCCCACAGTCTAATTAAGACTCTTGGTTCTCAGATTTTAATGGTCATCAGAATCACCTGGAGAACTTGGGCCCAACCCCTGAGTTTCAGGGGCTCTGGGATGGGGCCTGAGGATGTGGATTTCTAACAAGCTCCCCAATAATGTTGATGCTGCTGGTCAGGGACCACACTTGGAGAATCACTAGTATGGATAACTCAGTGACAACTCAGAATCTCTGCTGGTGTGACCTGAGCATCAGAATTTTTTCAAACTCCCCGGGTGATTCTAATGGGCAGCCATGGCTAAAAACGATATTAAATCAGTGGTTTATTGCATCATCTGATCACTATTCTCTAGTCAGATTGCATGCCAGGCCCTGTGTTGAAGTGCAAGGGACCTTTAGGAGTCCCACTGATCACCGAACCATCAAAGGGAACCTAGACCTGCCCAAGGACATCCAGTGGTTTTCCTTGTCCTTTTGAGACGTGAAGTTAAACCTTGATCTCTCCCTGCCCTTTTCTCTTGAGCGTGAATGTACAGCAGGCTGCCAGTAACAATGTCATTTGTCCTACACCTCCATACCCTCTCCAGCTAGCCTCTCCCTGAGCTTGGATGATTTCCTGCCAAACACCGATAATGGGCTGTTTACCTCCCTCTGGAATTTGAATCTCTTGTGCAGATCCTGCCCCACCCTGGGCAGTTCAGGAACCAATCAACCCGCTGGCCATGGCAACCCAGGAAGCATCACCAATTGCTCTGGAATAGGTTGATTGCAGCCCAAAAGTGCCCTTTCCGCTCCTTCCCATCAAGTGTGTTTGCAGTTCCATTTTCCTCTTTGAGTCAGCTCTTCTTTTACAGGGCTAGTGTGTCTGGCTGGGGTCTGTGTTTTCCGAGGACTTCAGCAGTGGTCCTTTCTACTCAGCTCGGGTGCTGGGCTGAGAACCCACCCTGTGTTCGATGCTTCGTGTCCTCGGCAGGTCAGAGTACCCCCGGTCTTGTCTCCCTCGGGACCGCCCCCTGCGCCATGCTTCTGTCTACAGCAGACGGGAGGAGGAGCATCCAGTGAATCAGCACGCTGTGGGGCGCCCATGCCCACTGGCTCTGGCAGCCCCGGTCAATGGACTCTGCAGTGTGGCCTTTGTGGCAAGGTTGCCACCGCTCACAGCCAAAGAGGACCACTAATATGCGTGTATGACCTGAAAATGACAGTGTCAATGGCAAGGCAACATATGTATAGGAAGGCAAGTTTTAATTAAAAGCCTGTTTTCCAACTCAGCCTGTCTGTAAGGATACAGAAATGCCAAACTGTCAGGGTGCCAGTCGGGTTAGAAGGGTTCCCCTCGTGCAAAGTGGACGGAGTGAAAGAACCAGGGCTTCACTGACATTAGATGTCTCTGATTAATTATGGACCAAATTCATCCCACATGGGGAAGATGTGCCCCCCAGGCAGTTAGGCAAGCTAGCAGGAGCCAAAGCTTCCTGAGGAATGCTGGGTCTCCTCTCATGCAATGTGACGGGCTGCGGGCCATACAGAGGGAGGGTATGAGAGTCAGGGTTTCTGTGGGGAAATGGAGCACGTGGCCCGTCGGCAAGCTGTGTATCTTCCAGTGGGTGTAGCTGCTAAGGCACTGGACCCAATAGTCATGCTCGGTCTGCTGGAGCATTGGGAAGGAACAGGCCAGATGAGGGCAGCCAGTCATGTTCCTCCAAACCTCTGGGACAAGGCTCACTGTAAGAATGATTTCCCATGGAGATCTCCAGGGGAGGGACGGAGAAGAGCTACAGAGTCTATGAAATGTGTGGTTGCCATCTGGGCTCTGGTATAATCAGGAAATCAGATCTGTACAGTGGAAATGCATTCAGGCAACAAATTATTGAGTTCCTACAATGTGCTGGCATGATGCTAATTCCCAGGGACACAGTGTTGGTGTAGATAAACACAGTCCCTGTCCTCATTGAGATTCCTGTGCCATTGGAGTATATCAACATAGACAGGGTATTGCATGATGAATGTATCAGGACTCTATGTGCAATGGTCCGAGGTTCTTATGATCACACAGTGGGGACACCCAGATCTGAAATGGCTTTTTAGGATCCTAAGTGATCAAACACAGCCCGTCTTTCTTCCTTCCTTCCTTCCTTCCTTCCTTCTGTCCTTTTTTTTTTTTTCTATTTTGTCATTTACATGCTCACACTGTCAGCTCAGGTTACTCTTCTACTCATAAAGGAAGGAAGTTTGTGTCAAGTCCTACAGAATCACTGAATATTTGAATCACTGGAAGATCACCTAGGTCCTCCCCTCCTATTTTAAACATGAAGATACTGAAGCCAGAGAAATTAAGGAACTTGATCAAAATGATGCAGCTAGCTAGCAATAGAATTTGGGTGGAAATCTGCTTTCTCGACTCCTAGCTTAGTATTCCTTTGACTTTACCTTTGTGTCACCTTTGCAAAAATGAAGCCAGTTCAGGAAGTTCTTGGGCATTTATGGCCAACTACTTCCACTCTGAAGAGTTAACGTTTTAATTGGCACAGCAGAGCTAAGTCTGCAGGTGGGTAAGTGTGGACAGGTGGAGAATCAGCATCAAAAGAGAGCCTTCTGGCCAGCACCTGACTCTCTCGGCAGATGTCATGTGATTGGGGATTGGCACATCAGGAAAGGGATGATGCTGCGATGCTGTCTCCTGGGACCCCTAGGCTCAGCAGGGCAGGTACATGTTTCAGAGAAAGATGGTGCTGATTTTCTCTAGGAAGCCTGTGGGTGGCAGTCCCATGAGTGAAACGTTGGAGCAGACACTTTGGGAGACAATTATAAGAATGAGGGAGAAAGTGCTGGTTGGAAGGAGAGGAAATGCCTTCTTTAGGGGAAAGAAATTATCAATGTCAAGGAACTTCCTTTCCCAGCCATGCAGATGTGGGGAGTATGAGCAGAAGGCATGGTGGGAAGGCTGCAGTGGGGGCATGATTCATTGTACTGTCCAGGAAAAGAGCCAGAAGACTCCCCCCGCCAGGCTTTATTAAGGGAACATGCTCAGGGTTACTCCACCCAGTACCCCTCCTGCTCCACCCAGGGCTATTCCACTCAAAAACATAGAGAGTGAGAAGTCAAACCTGGACAGAAAAGGAACCAAGGACTCTTACGAGAGTGAAATGTTAAATTTGCCTGGAGAAGTTACTTTTCACAGGGATGTGAGATGTGTGAAAGACTGAGATTTCAGGAATGAAATTGCCCGTATCAGCAACACTGGTTACGGGATCTTTGGGACATAGGGATGATTTCCTGACTGCCCTAAGGAAGCACATTCTTGGCTTTCTCAAGTGGGTTGTCTGAATCAGCCAACCTATGGAGGAAAAATGGTGGTGGTTTATGGCATGGATTTTGGAGTTATGTAAACTGGATTGAAATCCTCAGTTCGACTAGTTGCCAACCAGGTGGACAGGCCACTTAAACTTGTGGAGTCCTAGATCCTATGTGTTATGAGGTAATAACTAATACGTCACAGGGTTATTACAAGGATAAATAGTATCTAAACACCCAGTAATATGTCTGGTTCATAGCAAGCACTTAAATGGTAACCCTTACTAAAACAGAACAATAAAAGGTCCTACCCCTGAAGCCCAAAAACGTTTTTTGGAAATGGAGCAGTGTTTTAATGAGGGAGCCTCAGAATCCAGAGATACCAGCCAAAACAAAAATGGAACCCAGACGGTACTTATCCAAGGTCCTTTGTTTACCTACTCAGCGGCTCTGCCCTGGAGCCTGCCGGGAGAATTTGCCGGCGCCACCTACTGGTAGTTTCTTGAAACTACAAACTCTTTTTCTAGATGTGGTTCCTCGGTGAGTAGGACCCCAGGGAGAGGAGGAGGGAGGAAAGGAAGGTAACTAGTAGTTTTGCAACTGTTTTGATTACTTCAAATTGAGATGTTTGTAAATAAGATGTTAGAGTCTGGAGATTTTGTTTGGTCTTGTGTTCGGCATAAATAGAGTTTTATCAAAACTTGTCACAGCAGCATCCTGCAGGGGAGAACACAGGATCTGGCTATGACAGAAGCGAGAGCGACTTCCGAGTGGCAGCACTTGGAAATGCTCTTTCTGGGTAGCACACCCAGGCCATCATCGATGTGCTGTTTGTCCATTCTAAGAAGCAAGAGAGGCGAGTGTCACCAGCCCACTCAAGTCAGTCCATTTGTCATTAACATCACCTCTGTTTACTACAAGGGGAAAGTGATGCACATACAAGGAAGAAAATCTTTTCCAGAAATCCTCATTGTGCCAGAAGAAGAGATAGATCCAAATTAGGGAGCCGTCCTACATTTTGTTTTGAATTTTTGTTTGGAAGCATTTTTCCAACTGAGAAGGCAAGAAAGGGCTGTTTCAGCTCCTCACTCCTTGGTTGGGTTTAATGATCTTCCCCAGTTTGGAGCTGCTCTGAGCCTAACTATCAGTAAGACCAGCAGGAGGGCGTCACTAGGATTAGAAATAAGGGGAGACCGATCGACAGACCTCCATTAAGCATGACTAAGTGGCAGGACTTTTTCTGGTTCCTGGGGAGGCAAAGAGGCCTAGGACTTGAACTTATCCTAAAGAAGGTGACAGTGGGGAAGACAGACAAGGAGATGAGAATTTAGTGGTACCAGGTAAGTATATAATAGTAAAGCGAACGATGGGTCCCATAAGACAGGGCCATTCTTTTGTGGAATGTTAGAGAAGGAAGCATGCATGTATTTAGTCTGGACCTCTGGGATGACAGTTCAATTCCATGTACATTTTGTGTGTCCTTTCTCTGTATAGGGAACATTGTTGTAGATGCCCTAAGGCATTTGGAGAAGGATAAGGTTAGGTACCCTTTCCTGTCCTCTGTGTCCTCCCACTCCTACACTGTACAGCATAGAGGTCAGGAGCACTATTTCAGGAATCAGCCCCCGTCTGAAATCTCTAGCATTTATCAGCTGCGTGACCTTGACCAAGTTATGGAACCTCTCTACAGTCTCATGTAGTCAATCAACAAACATGTATTGAGTATCATCTGTGAAGGCACTGGAGTGTTACGGTGGCCGAAGCAGGCGAGCTAGGGGGTTAGGGTGGCCTAGAGGCATAAGGGATATTCAGATATAGGTGAACATGGAGGGAAAGGCAGGTAGCATATCTAAACAAAGCTACCTTCTTGAAGTGGCCTGGGGACCTTCCAGTTCTTGGCCAGATCTCTGCCCCAGACGGACAGACCTGGGGAAGGGCCAAGTGGCAGTGTGTTTTAGTGTCCCTTCCCGCCTTTCTTCTCTTTCCATTTTGTTTGCACCCTGCAGCACTGGGCCCACGCTGGGGTGCTGGTGGGAGCCTGTTTGCCTGGTTACAGGGGCACTGCCAAGGAGGCTTCTATAATTGCTTCCTTTCTTTTATTTTATGGCGTATTTATTAGTTGGAAAAGCCCTTGGCAATCAGGAAATTCCACTTCCCTCTGCAGCTCCTTTATACTTTCCTTGGTATATGCCCAGGCCACAAACACTTGTGTATTACTTGGTTTTTCGCGAGCCTCCTTGTAAATTCTGAGGCCCTGGTGGGTGCATTTCCACCCCCGGGGGTGGGAGAGAAAAAGAGAGTGGGCGGGGAGAAGGTGAGGCATCTGGACACTGAGGTATTCCAGAATCTGGAGTTTAGCATGTCACGCTGACCAGTCATCTCAGTCCCCCACCCTCCTTCCCGGCTCTGAGCATCCGTCCCCTAACATGGCTCCGAGGGAAGTCTTCATGTCTGTGGAGGCCTCTTGCGAGGAAACAGTAATACTTTGAAAATTTTCTCTGAGACTGAAAGTGAAAGAAATGGACTCAAGCTGTAGCATAGGTGTGCTAGAGTTGTTAGAAGTAGGTTTTCTCCTGACAGAGGTAAAATGTCCTTCTGCTTATTAACAATAATATATTTAGGGACACCTGAGTGGCTCAGTCAATTAAGCGTCTGCCTTCGGCTCAGGTCATGATCCTGGGGTCCTGGGCTCCCTGCTCAGTGGGGAGCCTGCTTCTCCCTCTCCCGCTCCCCCTGCTTGTGCACGCACGCTCTCTTTCAAATAAATAAAATCTTTAAAAACAATAATATATGTAAATATGAGTGACTCTCATCTGATTGTGACATAGTGTGGTCCTGTCTGTAGGCACTTGGATCAAAATGTCTGGTACACTTAATAACAAGTAATATTCTTTAATCCTGTGACTCCGTGAATGCCTCTAAACCTAGAGTCTTTCACAGTTTGACCTTTAGAATAGCTTTCTTTGGCTTATTAGTTATTTTTTACATACATATACTTCGTTTTCCAAACTAGATTATACATTTATTATTTTTACTCACATTTCTAGCAGAGCCTAGCATAGCGCTTTATTGTTAAAGCCAATCAAGTTTGACGAATTATCAGTAGATCACAGCCATTTCCAGGTTCTGCCAGCGTCTGTGCACTAATTTATTTTTTTTCTTGAGGTGACAGGGAACTCTTGTAGTAATTCTACTGTGAAGTCTTCTTTTGTATTAGTGTATTAATTTAACCATTTATTAACTGTCTAATACTAAGCACCAGCCATTGTTAGGTGCTGGTAATGTAAGGTAATCCAAGGCCCAATGGAGTGTGGGTGTTGACTGTCCACATGGGGAGACAGACATTCAAACAGACATTCAATATAAAGACATATAAAGGATTTACATAATTTAAAATGAAATACCAAGTTAATAGTATATTAATGCCAAGTATGTATGAATAATTTTAACTGGAGGGAGAACTTTTTGCCTGGTGTGAAAGGGGAGAGTTGCAGAGAGGATGCATTTGATCTGGAACTCGAAGATAAATAGGAGTTAGTCAGAAAAAAAGGTTGGCGGTGTGGACAGAGAAAGAAGGAAGAACATTCTAAGGAGAGGGAAGAGCATGGCCCATGGCATGAGGCATGGATGTGGCTGACGTTTCTGAGGAAGCTTGAGCAGGTAGCCTGGTAGGGGAGATGCAGACAGGGGTCAGAGTGGGAGGACCTTGAATATCCTGGGAAGGAACGGGCTCTGTTCCTGTAGGCAGTCAGCGAGTGCCCTGCTGACATTTGGGAAGGCCTGTCTGGTGGTGGGGGTGGGGTGGGTAGAGGAGGGAGAGTGGACAGGGTGGGGAAGCTATCATGGCAGGTCAGAGAGGTCAAGAAGGCCTGGGCTGCAGTGGCGAGGGTGGGATTCCAGGCAGAAAGCAGCTCCAAAATGAAGAGGCTCTGTGAGCAGGGAAGACCGTCTCCGAAGGCTTTGGGAGCACATCACAGAGCTTGAAGAATGCCAACCGGGCCAAGAAAGGAAGAAGACAGTCAGCGAGAGTGGAACTCAGGGGTCCAAGCCAGACGAGCCCAAGGAGACCTGCAGGTGTGAGCAGCTTTGTTAGTTAGTATGTCAGAGGTCACTGGAATAAGGAGCATCTCTAGCAGCTGCTGGGACTATGGACGCCTTGTTGGTCACACTGACCAAGACAAGGAGTCACGGCAATTTTCACCATCAGTCAAGCAGAAAATCCAGCCACAGGTGGGCCGGCAGTCTCTGTTCATGTGTGCAGTTGGTATGTGGTATTCATGTCTGCCCCCCCGTGGGAGCTCCACGGTCAGTTAAGCAATAACTGGGCTCACCGTTCTGTGGCATACTCTTCTCAGGGAAGCAGTTTGTTTGCCATTTGTCTCGCATCTTACCGCTCTTCCTATTTCCTCTTCCAGCATGTCTTCTGGGGCCTGGCCCATTAACGGTATCTCCCAGCTGGCTCCCTGTGTACAGCCTCCCACTAGGTTCAGGAAGAAGACTGTAGCAGAGGCGTGCATAAAGGCCTCCGCGGGAGTCTTCTTCCTAAACCCTCTTTTGCTCTTTAATCCCCCTTTAAAACAGATTCTTCGGCTCCTAGAAGCCTGGACAATAAACATCCTTAATCTGACAAGTGGCCCTTAGCAATCCTCCCAAACCTATTCTCCATTATTCTTTAGGATTCAATGAATATGGCCAAGCCAATTAATCCTTATTTCTTATTCCTGTTGTGGCCCTCCCACCTCTGTCACCCCCCATCTAAAATGTCTCTCCCCGTTCTGTCCTTCAAGGTTTCATTCAAACCAACTCCCCTTTTAATGAAACATCACTCCTCTGACATCTTGCAGCCCTCACTGAATACGTCACACATTTGGTACCTGACAAGTGTGCCCATGGGCCTGAATTTCTCTTTCCAGGGCAAGGAATTTTCTTCTATCTCTTGTATTCCCAGTACATAGCAGAATTCCCTTAAAATAACACTCTTCAATGGATGTGTGTTGATAATAATGATTCTGGGGGGGGGGCGCAAATAGATGCTAAATGGTATTAAGAATGGTTAGGGTTTAAAAATAATAATACCTACCATTTCTTTCCATTGCAATAGGTCAGGCACAGTGGTAGGCCCATTATGATCCTATGATTTAAGTGTTGTAATCACCCTATTGCTTGGCAATACCTCCATTTTGCAGATGAGCCAGCTGAGACTCTGAGGAGCTCAAGGTCACACACTTGTGAGTGGCAGATGTGGAAGTGGGCCAACTGTCTGATTCTAAGCTCATGCTCCTAACCTCTCAGTGTGCATCCTCTGTTAGTAGCTCGTATCGCAGACTGCATGGACTTTTTTCATCGTTTTGTTCTTGGGAACATGTTGCTTCTTTGTCCCTGTGATTGGGTCTTGCCCTCCTCTCTAATATAGGAGCAGCCTTGGTAGGAAGCAAGGAGAATGGAAGGGGTGTCACATGCCAGAGTGGTCAGAAAAATGAGGTTGCTCAGCAGGTGTCATAAAAAATGGATGACTTGTGCCCTGTGCCTTAGAGTAAAGATGGAAAAATGGAAAGGGAGTGGGGAAAAGAGAGATGTTGACAGATGATGAGTGAGCACAAGTGTTTATCCATGCTAATGGAGTGGGGACGTGATAGCCACTCTGCCCTAATGGTTACGAGGAGCAATCTCTTCGCTGCAAAATGCAGAAGTGCAGGAAATCTTCACCCTAGAGACAGAGGAAACGAAAACCCTTGACTGCAAACAATGGCCGAAGCATTTCTCTACGGTCTGGCCTCACAGGCCAAAAGACAGGTCATAGGCAACAACAAAGACATTTTATATTGAGGGAAAACTTAACCCTGACACAGGTTTTGGCTCTTTACCCTCCAGACCCTCAGTCCAAGACCATTGCAATACTGCACGGGACAGGCTGGAGGAAGGTTCCTGGGGTCCAAAAGACCCAGTGCTCTTTTCCTTCCAGTGCCAACCCAAAGAAGTATTTGGAGCTGCTTGCAGAATATCCTCAACCCAGACCTCCTGCCGTCCACCACCACCCACACTGCTGCTGGCAGACCGGCACCAACCTCCTGCCATAAGCTTTCCCACATCAAACTGCTGGCTATCTGATTTCTCTACCATGGAGCCAAGGAGTGAGGAAAAGGGGAAGGGAAGCTGGGGTTATCAGGGGAACAAAGTAGTATAACATGCCCCCATCGGTCTGTGGTCCAACAATAGGGAAACCTTCATCTGCACGGGGTGGAAATTTCTCTTCCTTGTAAATGTCCCACTGCTTGAAATTCCACCATTATAGCTTCACTTTGCTTCCACTATTCCATAATCCTCTAGGGAAAGAGAAAACTTTAACTCGCTAACACCCTTATCAGAATCACTTAGCTCATCACAGATCAAATAAATCCATGGAACTGACTGAAGAAATGGAGAAGGGCTTAGAAAGCCAACTGTGTCTTCCTCTTCATTTTGCCTGGGTCCCACCTCGGGGGTGCATCCCTCTGTTAGTTGGTGGGAGAAAAATATCCATGATAAAAGGAAAGATGTCAAGTACAGGACAGGGAAGCAAATGACTCAATAATAAAACTAACTCCGATGATGTTTGCAAGCTTCCTGTGTGTTATCCCCTCAGCCTGCCCTCAAAATTTTAGTTGTCGTCGACTCTCCAGGGACAGGAGCACAGAACACATGGGAGCTGCCACTGCAGGGAGCTGTCTTATTGACAGTAGCATTTACCAGAGGCATTTAAAGGCTGATTGTTTCCTCCACAGAGCTGGCTGGGCTTTGAGAGATTCTGCCTGCGCCAGGAGGAAATTGACAAAGATAAAACCGTTGGCAGAATCAGAAAGTTGTCATTAGTGGACAGGTCCACGGGCCTGATTCACTCGTGCTGTTATTAAGATTGTTATTTTTAATTCGTCAAAAGACAGTGGGTTGTAAGAAAGTGGGCTGTTGCCTCTGCCTCCCAAGTGCAAAGGCGAAGGAGAGAGATTGCTAAGGAATCATCCCCGCGGAGTTCCGACACCCAGGTGTTGTGTTCCCCACCCCCCCCAATACTTAGCCTCACAGCGTGCTTGTGAATTTTGTGAGTGATATTTTGACATTGAAATCATTCAGGTGGCATCTCTCTGAGAATCTTGGGTCCTCTCCTTCTGCTTGGTCTGAATAGATGTGTGTGACTATCCATATATGCTATATGTGTATGAACATCTATATGTATATGTGTGTATTCACATAGTTTACATTAGAATATTTCTCCATACTCCTTGCATACACATGTATATGTAACGTGTGTATACCTGTATCTATTTTTAACAGTTGGGTATATATAGATGCGTTGCAGCACTCCAGCATTTGCCAAAAACACAAAACAAAACCAAAAACCGCACACACATTTAAAGGAGGGGGAGGAAGAGGAGGAAGGAAAGAAAAGGAAGGAAAAGTGTCTAAGTGTCTGAAGCAGGTTGTCTTTTCTGTTTCAGGGGCCCTTAGCAGTTGTTCCAAAATATACTCCCTTGCTGCCTTGTCCAGTCTGAAGGTAACAATATCCCCGGTGGTTACAGCCAAGGGCTCTGGAGTCAATTTGGTTCAAACGCCTATATGTGCTCTTGTGACCTTGGTCCAGGCGCTGGCCCTCTCAAAGCCTCGGTTTCCCCATCTGAGGAACAGGGCCATCCTTGCTGCTGCTTCTAGCTGGTTGGAACGTGTAAGCCAAGGGAAGTGTGTGGACAGCATGGCACCCTGACTGCCCTGTGACAAGCTCAACAAGGGTCTCAGGTTTCCTTAACAAGAAACGAAATCATTCATGCTAGAAATTAAAATGCAGGTATCCCTCGGGTGACCGTGTCATCAATTCACGCTGAGGCTTCAGTGACCAGTATTATTCATTTTTGCCCCGGCGTGCGGAAAGCAGAGAGTAGGGTCTGGAAGTTTCTCAGGCTAAGTGCTGTTGCGCGACGGCGCTGTCCAGGGCCACGGCTCGGGTTCTGGTTCTGCTGTTGCCGCCAGCTGTGAGGGAGTTGCTTCCCCTCGCGGGCTGGGGCGCTCTGGAGGGGCTCCCCGAAGTCCCTCCCAGCCCTGACCTTTCGTGTCCGAGACACCAGCTGTGCAGGGACCTGGGCTGAAAGCTGCCCTGAGGAGGGACGCTGACGTGCTCACCATCTCCCAGGCCCTGGACTTTCTCAGTTTGATTGTGTGTGGGGAATATGTTTTGTTTTACTTACTCTTCCTAATGAGGCTGAACTGAACTAGTGAGGGGATTAAAACATTTTCACGTTATTAGTTTTTAAATTAGCTGAAGCTGCTAAGGAGCATCCCAGCTCACTCTGTTTACGTGAGAAAGGAGCTTTCAAAGGTCAAGGCCGAATCGCTGGAGTCCTTCATCCTAAAAAAGACAAATGTGTGAGCTATGCATTAGAATCACTAGGGAAGCTTTAAAAATCCTGATGTGGGGGTGCCCTGGGCCCCGCCTCTTCTAGGCTCTCCTCACCTTCCCTACATCACTATGGAGGCCCAGTGGATCAAACTATATACATTTTCTAGAGTATACGGGGAGGGAATGAGGCAGGGAAGGTTGGCATGCTAACCTGCTGTTTCCCATTTCCCACCCAGTGGGTGTCACTAAGTGTTCACCGAAGATCTGTCTGATGCCTGGTGAGGACAGAAGGGCACAGATTGGATCAGTGCTCCTCAGTCCTGAATGACCATCAGAATCACCTGATGATTTTTGAGAAAATACAGATTCCTGGGCCCCAATCAAATTTGCTGAAACAGAATCTCTGTGGGTAGGAATGAGGAATGATTATTATTATTGTTGTTATTATTTGATTTGATAATCAGCCAGATTCAGAAACCACTGGGAGGCAAAGACTCAATTTTCATCTTCCAGGAAAAGAGATTTTACGTCTTTCCTTTTGACCATCTGATGGCTCTGGGGTCCACTAGATAGACCACTTCTGAGCTGGGGGACTCAGATAAGATACTCATCCTCCCTAAGCCTCATTTCATCATCACCACAGTGGTAACCACTTCATAAAAGTGTTGGGAATTAAATGAATTGATACGTGTAAAATGTTTGGCACATCATAGGTATTCAGTAAGTGTTAACCATCATTCATGATCCATTTTGTAACTCAAGTAGAAGCTACAGACTAAGAGAGAAATTTAGGAGTTTAAAGAATATGAAGTAAAAAATTCTGACCCTGAGGTCTGCAGCAACTCAAGGGGCTGGAGGGGGCTGACTAGTTTTGAATTTGTGTCTGGACCAAGAACTCTGGGGAGGACTGGAGTAATGTTATGCACATCACACTCAAGACATATTTGTAAAGAATGAAGGCCATCTTTGGGAAAACAGTGAGGTCCTGATTACCATCTAAAATGAATTAATTGACATTCATTTATTGAGTGCCTACTGTTTGCTCAGCTTGATGCTTGGTAGCGTGACATAAGAAAGGACAGTATTCCCTTCCTTCGGGACATTTGCAGTCTGGTCTGGGAAGCTCAGTTTGCACTGTTTGCAGAACAGGAGCCAGATGAGAGGATGTGTAATTAAGTGCTAAATTGTATCATTTGGACTCTCCAGGGCTAAAGGATTCCAGGGTGGGAACTCAATGAGCCCTGAAGATGGTGAGGGGCCTCTTGAGAGTGTAGGGAGAGGGCCCTGAGTCTGGAACCTGGCAGGACACGGGGAAGGCGGGGCTTCCGGGAGCAGCCTGGGACAGGAGTGAAACAGGTGGGGTCAGGGTGATGAGCACCTGGCCTGCCTGGGATCCCCCAGCCACATGGCCACTTCTCATCAGGGTCATCTCCCTCTGTGGTCTCTGGACAGCTCCCAGTGGTCTGTGGGCATGCCGTCGCTTCTGGTGGTGAGCAGGTCCTCAGTGCCCAGGAAGCTGTGGGCGCTGCCTCCACAGCCAAGAGCACTGTCTGGGGAGGCACTCAGCTCTAGGGCTGGGCTGAGTCAGGGTAGGTGACTCTGTGCCACCACTTAGGGGACTTCAGTAGAAACCTCTGTCCCAGAAGACTAGCTCCATATCCTGCTTTCCTATGTGGATCTTAAAAGTTTTCCAGTCTTGTAAAAAAAATTTTTTTTTAAATAGTCAGATTTTATGCCTTATGTTAGAAATGCTGCAGCCTTATTAATTCCCCTCCTGGAGAATCACAGATTGCTCATTAACATTTTCAAGGTTCAGAGAAGTCTTGCAGTAAAGAAGCGTGGGTCACCTCCAAACTCTCTTGACCACAGAGCCCTTCTTCCTACAGAGCACCTATGTACATTCTGAGAAATGAGCATCCTAGGCTCATCTCCTGTGGAAAAACGGGGATAATGAGGTCCTACAAGGCAGAGCCTGAAGGAACCTTACAGATATCCTCTGCCCTTCCATCTTCCAAGGGAGGTGCACAGAGGCCCCGGACGCTGACGAGATTTTCCCGAGATTCCCCAGCCTGGCCGGGACAGTGGTTGGGAGCCCCAAATCCTACTCCTGGTGTAATGTTCCTTAGTCGTTAACCATCTGGAAATAAAAATGAGAGGAGACCAGTCAGGCTTTGCAATTGAATGAACTATCAGTGTGGCTGAGAGGCTATTTTGAAGACCTTTTACGTTTGTTTCTGGGTCAGTAATTTTACAAAAGAAGTATGATCCAAGTGATTTATTAGGAAAAAATTTGTAAACTTTGGTTCACTTACAAGAAGAAGTGTTTGGGTTTCTGAAAAGGATACTGCTTTTGAGGCTGGCTGATTTTCGTGACCGACAAGTGTTTACGAACTGAAATCTGGCTGCCTGGGCTCCTTGGTGAGACGGGCACACTGAATCCCTGCCCTGAGGCCACATCTGCAGCCTTTAACTCATTCGCCACCCCTGACCCTGGGCTGGGGGACCTCCCCGGATGGGATGGGGACGGTAGGATGGAGGGTGGCCGGCCCAAGTGCCAGGAAACAAACGTGAAGCTCACCTTGCAGAGGAGACAAGAGGATGGCTGCCAGGCCCTTCCAGAGGGAAGCTGCAGGAAGCCACCCATTCCTGGAAGCTCCTTCCCTTGTATCCCTGCCTCCTGGAAGCCGTGGACTTCTCGTTGGTGGTGGCTGTCCACCTGTCTCTGTCCTCTTCCCTCTGACGGTCCACAGGCAGCCAGGGTTGGGGGAGGGGCACTGGCCACTTGCCCTCTCTTACATAGGTGCTTTTTCTTTAGAAGGATTAAATACATTAATAGCTTATTTACCAAAATGTATCCAGACCTATTTTTAGTGCTTTGAACATGTTGACTCTTACATAAGATTCATTCAGTATATATAAACTATTCAGTAAATATTCCCTCATGAGAAGAATGGTATTTTGGTCTGTTTTGTTTCTCTGCCCTTCACGTTCTAATTTAGGACTGGGGAGCATGTTGGCTCCATCTCCATGTTGGTTGCCTTCAGACGGAGCACTCTGGCTGGATCTCATTGCCTTTGCATTGGTAAGGGGTCTGTGCCCTGCCTGGGAGGCTTTGTAAATGCCAGACACGCATCACAGTGCGAGTAGGGGAGGCCAGAGAGCAAGATGCCGAGCTGGCTCTACATGCCGGGGAGAGAGGGTGCCCTGGGGTGTCAGCATTGCTCCAGACCCTCTGTCTCCTTTTCACTTGCTTCCTCCTATATCTCCTTCTTTAGCCAAGCTGTGGGAGTTTCGGGCATTAACTGGCGGGGACATGGTTGAGTGTTGGAGCCAATGTACTGGCTCATGAATATGGCTTCTGGCCATGCAAGTGTCTTACAGATTGGAAAATGAGTGAAGGAATCTGTATGAGTTTGCTTGGGCTGCCTTAGGAAAAGGGCCACAGATGAGGTGACGTAAACAACAGAAATGTGTCTTCTCATAGTTCTGGAGGCCAGAAGTCTGAGATCAAGGTGTTGGCAGGGTTGGTTTCCTTGGAGGCCTCTCTCCTCAGCTTGTAGATGGCCACCTTCTTCCTGCATCTTCACACCACCTTTCCTCCATACGTGTCTGTGTCCACCATAATTATGACCTCATTTTAATTTACTTAGCTCTGTTAAAAACCCTATCTCAAAATATAGTAACATTCTGAGGTCCTGGGGATTCAGACTTCCACATGTGAATCTGGGGGGACACATTCAGCCCTAACAGAATCCACTAGTTGATTTGTCTAGACACACAAGACTGCTCTGGAGGGTTGTGCAGACCGTGAGTCCCTGAGTCCCACTGAGGCACGCTGAGGGTGGCCCAGAACACTGGCGTGTTTGGGACAATGGGCTGCTTTGCAGTAGAGACTGTCTTGTTGGGCTTTCATCCCGATTGTTCCTGCACACTGCAGGTGACTGTGGAGGGAGTCTTTACAGCAGCTCTGCTGCTTTCCAGGGGATGTGGGGCCCTTCCTCAAGAAGAGCCGCAGTGCGCCTGGGCAGATGGCTTGGTCTCCCTCACCTGCCGAATGCAGGGCGGGGAGTAGGTTGCGTTTGTCACTTCTCCCGTCAGAGCTCTGAGAGTTCAGACAAGGACAGATGAGAAGATATCTGTCAAGGACTTTGAACTCTGGTGGAAAGTGAAACATCAGACAGTGCATTCTGGTGAGTTGGAAGTCTGTCAGCCAGAGTCCGTGCAGACCCTGTGTGCCTACGTGTGCACACGTGTGTGTGTGTGTGGTAAGGGGCAGAGGGGTTTTGAGAAGGCACAGGGCCCTAGGAGAAATTTGGAGAGGGATCCAGCCTAGGAGACTTTTGGTATAGCCAAGCTTTTCCTCCCTAGCAGTCAGGGCGCAGCAAGTAAGCGATGAGAGCGCAAGAAGCACATTTGCTAACTGGCCAGCACTACAGGAAAAGCTCCTAGAGCCCGGTTTCTCTGGACATGTGAAATCCCCTCCCCTGCGGCCTATTTTGTCCCCCTGTGTTTGCTCCGTTCTCCCCCATGAGCAGGGCAAGAGCAACTTCGTAAAGCTGGGAGAGTAAGCATCAGGTCACATAACTGAGCATCCGGAGGAGGCAGACCCACTGTCCTTCCCCTCTGTAAAGGGACAGAAAGCAGATTTCTTACAGGCCACTAAGCATGGCCAGACTTCCCAGTGAATGAGCCCCCTCTGCACTGCACAAGACATTCATCGGAGCTAGAACAGCCAGTTACTTTTAAATTCAAAAGATGCTCATCACATCCAAACACAGAGCTCAGTGAGATTCAACATGTGGGCACAGAGCAAGGCTCTAGGGGAAAAAGAGGCACAGGTCAGGGTGAACCAAGTATGTGGATGAGAAGAGTAGCTGCCCCCAGGGGCTTTCAGTTTTTACGGAGTTTTAATCTTGAACGTGACATTAAATTCTTACCTAATTGAATGCAGCTCAAAGTAGCTGGATGGCAGCTGTGTGGGCATGTTTTTAGAATGATCTCTGCCTTGGCGTCAGCACCATCCTGAGCCACTCAGAGGACTGCTGGGCAGAGACTCCTTAGCAGGGGCTGAGGGAGGCGTCTGATTCTCCATCTTCCCTGAGCTCCTGCCCAGCACACAGATGCGCACACCACAGGGTCGTGCTGTACTCAGTCTGGCTCTTCGGGCCACCCCAGCCTCTCCTGTATCCAGTACCTGCGCTGAGAAACATGGAGCTTAAAATCTGAGAGAGACTCCAACGTCATCTAATTCAATCCCATCATTTTACTGTGGGGAAAGCCAAGTCGCAAAGCAAAGTTCATGGCGGAGCCTCACATGGAGGCCAGCTCTCCTGGTTCCCAGTCTGGTGCTCCTGGCATGTGACAATGTATTTGTCTTATCTTGGATGCTCTCCCCGCTGTCCCGCCTTTCCTTCAGCTGTGCATACTTGCAGAGGTTCAGAAGCAACTCAGACTGGGTATCCTCCTTCCCACCCCCCAAAAAAACCGTTTGCTAGTGAGGCCAAGCAGTGATGCAACATTAACAACAGCAGACACCTTTCTGTTGCTTACTATGTGCTGGACACTGTGTTAAGTATATTACTTAGATTCACTCACTTAATCCTCATGGGATTCCCCATTTTAATGGTTGAAGAGGCCGAGGCATGAAGAAGTTAATGAACCTGCCAGAAGTTATATAGCTATGGGCAGCGGAGCCAGGATTTAAAACCAGGTAGCTTCGCCCCAGGTGCCGTGTTCTTAACCAAACCTGTCTTTCCTACGAAGGAAAACCCACTGTGCCACTGATCCTATTGGGTGGCAGGCTGCTAGGGTGTGAGAGGGAGTTTGGAAACTTCCAGAAGCTACGGTCTAGCTGTGTCGATTGATGTTCGGTGAGAAGCGTGCCATGAGCAGACACAATACACCTTGAGCCTATGAGTTCTTGTTGTCGGACACATTCTGGGGCTGAACAGGAAGCCAGCAGGCAGCCTTCGAGGAGAGAGTGGTGCCCGGTGCCGGCATCCCGTTCGGGTCCGCTGTCTTCTCCTGAGATCCTGCCAGAGAGGATGCAAACTTGCAGGACGCTGGAGTCCCCTCATGAAGAGCTACTCTGAGTCCTAGGACTTGAGTAATCATAAAGTTAGGTCTTGTAGTCTTTTGTCCCCGAGAATATAAAGTGAAAGGGAAAAACCCCCAAAATAATTCCTCTTCTGCTTTTCCTCACCTCCAAATCCTCAGAATGTCAGCCTTTTCCCAAAACCCACAGGCAGGCACTTCAGACACTGTACCTCTCTGTATCACACACTGTCTTCCAAAGAATATCGGATAAACTTTACTTGTAAAAAGGGTCTGTCAGTCAAAAAAGTTTGAGACATGCTGGTTTAGAAACATGCTAAACAAGCTGATTTGCCACAGGACCTATCATTGGGGTCTTTAATGTGCAAATATCCTTTGGAAGAAGAGCTAATGCACATCCATCTCACACACAATGAGAAAGTGTTCCCGAAGCCTGTTTGTCTGGGAACCGCTCCTGAAGCTGCGGTGGGAGGAGATGAGATCGTGTCCATTTGCTGTCAGGGGAATTCCACATCCCCAGGGACGAGAGTTGGGGGAGCAGATCCCCCCTTGCCAAACCACCACTGCTACCTGGAGCCCGTTCTTAGCTGCCTGTGGGGTACCCAGCTGAAGCATGAGACATCCTCCTGCCAGCCCGCTCTGCATCCGGTCTTGAGTGTGCTAACATCTTGCCTCCCATCCACTCCTGGGGTGCAGCCTGAGGATATGCAGAGCTGCAGGTGTGACTCGAACATTGGATCATCCCAGGGCTACCTTCTGGGCTCCCGCTGATATGCCCCGGGGGCTGCTGCAGTTAGTGCTGACCACTGCACTTTAATCTATGTTCTGCATCCAGGTATGGGCTAAGTTGTTTTGGCAAAGGATATCATTGCCAAAATAAAATCTGAAACCTGTAGATTTAGTTAGTTGAGACAAATTAAGGCTCCGAGATGCCTAGGGAGCTGTGCGGGACCACACAGCTTCTTGGAGGCAACAGAGCCATCACTAGAATCCAGCTCCCCACTGCCCAGGGTTTGTGGGTCTCCCCACTGCCTGGCTGTGCCTCTTGGCAGAGCTCACTGGGACAGAGGTGGATGGCCTGCTACTTTGGCTCTCAAATTTGACTGTGCAGCACAACCACCCTGGGCACTTTCTAAAAATTACAGAGCCATCCATCACGAAGGACCAGGACCACGCGGAATGAGCCCGGCGACGTCGTCTGGGAAAGACGCTTCATCTTTTGAGGCTGTGAATGGAGCGTTCTCCTCTGTGCTATGATCCTAGAGCACTAAGAACCTTTGCCTGCTCTCTGGTGCATTTGAATTTGCATGGTCTCTGGACAGGGCAAGAAAGTACAAATTCTGGCTTAAGCCCACTTATGTCACTAACTGACCAATTCTGAGAGACCAGTACAACTGCCCATTATTGCAGACTCTAAAAGAGGCTACACCGAGTGGGCTTATTTACAGGGAAGGTCCCTGGCTCTGACTCTAGAGATTATCATTCAGGAGGTCCGGGGTGCAGGTGAGGAATCTGTATTGTTAACTAGCACTCTCCCTTTCCACCCCCACCCCATGTGGTTTAGATGTAGTTAATCCTTGGACGACACTTGGTGAAATGTTGATGTAAATAAAGATCCAAAACTGCTTAATTATAGGAATCATTCAAATACCCACATGCTAGGATAGGAGGCTAGAAACTCCAGTCCATGACTGTCCAAGTGGGTTAGAAAAGGAAGCAAGACATTTTACTTTTTAAGATGGGTAACGTGTAACACAGCAGTATCATCTCGATCATTTAAAAAAGTATTTATTAAGCACCGCTTTCAAGGTGGCTTTGCAAGCACTGTATTGCACTCAGTGATCTACACAGAGATGGTCCCTGCCTTCTGGCGACTTACAGTCCGGGAAGGAAGGAATGAGGAAGTGGAGCAGAACTGGGGGTGGAATTCAGAACACCTAACACGGTGCATGGGAGATAGCCGGGATCGCCCCAATCTCCAGGAAGGAGCAGTCTGGGGGTACCGAGTGCTGCCTACAGTCGGAGACACACGTGGTGGCCTGGGAGGCTGTGAGATCCCAAATTAAAGCTCCCTTCGTGGTCCCCAGAGCCATTCAGCTCGCCACTCAGACTACTGTGGTGGGAGCACTTACTATTCAGAACCCCCTTGTAACTCTGAGCTTACTAACCCTTACTACCTCCATCAGGGAAGTTGTCGCATTATCTCCACTTTACTCACAAGAAGTGGAGGCTTAGAAAAGTAACTTAACCCAAGTCAAGGCCTCAACTCCGGTCTGTCTGATTCCAGGGCCCACCTCTATTCCCTTCGGGTTCCTCAACTGGAAAGATGGGGTGATACTCTGTCCCCTGCCTCCCAGTGAGAATTTGAGAATGCAGAATTCTTGAAGTGTATCACCAGCAAATCTAACTTGGCTTTTGAATGAGTGGGAGGCAAAATGACATTGACAAATAATAGGATTTACATGAAGTTTTGATTTGTTTAGAGAGATACTATAAACCCTTTAGCATTGTTGACTTGTTTGGAAATTTGACTTCCAAAGGAGCAAATGCAAAGTATTTTTTCATAACCCAGCCTTCCTTTCTCAGATCTGAAGAGGGAAATAATATGGTCGATGCCTGAAAGCACAGAGTGGGTTATATTTAGCTCTGCCTAAAGGCAGGGGGATGGACTAGATGAAATTTGCAAGGGCCTTCTACTCACAGAATCTTTCATTCATTGGGTTCCAGTTCTCAGTGCATAAGAGGTGCCAAGGACCCAGTGTGTTTTGGAGATATCGTGTAACCAACTCGTAATGTTCTCAAGCACATCAGAAAAACCAACTGTTGCCTCCAAACACTCTTCTTAATGCAGATGGAGTTTTCTGTGAATCCTGGAAAATGCACTTGGGTGGGAGGTAGATAAGGAATGGGAAAATGAAGACAACCCCAATTTTAGCAAACCAAGGGCTGGTGTCTGTAACGACGCAAAATACTTTCTAGAAATCTAATCCCCGTCATGGGTGTAACATCTTTCCCCAGGCTCTCATCCTAGGCTCCTGTTCATGCTGATGGCAGTAAATGGCAGGGTTTCCCTTTCTCTGCTCAGAATCCACAGGACATCACTCTTCCTCTGAAGCTGGCCAGGTCCTTTCCTTATGTCAGCATTTTGGGAGAAAGCCACTGTCACCTCATCTCTCCCTTGAAGCACATCTAACTTTCCCAAATAGCAAACTCTGTGTCTTTTAGCAAATGACTTCCAGATGCTGGAAGCAGCGGCCAGTGGAATTTCATTGCCCCCAAACTGTGGTTCTGGGCCACATACTTCTGACTTGAAGGTAATTTGGAATGTAAACAGTGCAAGGCATGTACTGGAATTAATTAAAGCTACCCTGTATTCTCCACGGCCTGCATGACTGCAATTAACTGTTTGTGTTAACACCAAGCCAGGCGGATCAACGGGAGTGTGCACGGACCCTTGATTATCACTTTCCCCCTTTTTCTTCAGAAAAAAAGTGAAATTGGACCCAAGCTGGCCCATGTCCTCAGGGGTGGACATCAGTCCCAACGTAAGAAGAGGCTTCCTAAGCCATCTTCTCTACCAAAGCACACAGAAGGCAGCTTATATGTGGGAAGCATGGTGGGGTGGGGGTCACATGTTCACCCGGAACCAGTGACAGGCGAGACCCCTTCTACTTGCTCTTTGTCAGACATCAGAAGCTTATTTAACTAGAAATGCAGTGTGCACATGGAGGGATGGTTACAGCCATGGTGGGCCTGCAGAGAAAGCCACGGCCTCTAGTACCTGGCTGCTAAAACTAGAGACGGCTTGGGGAATAGTTTTTTAATTTCATGATGGCATTGAAAAGTAGGCTGCAAGTTCTGGAGATGGATGGTGGCGGTGGTTGCATAACAATGGGAAGGCACTTAATGCTACCACATCATACGCTTAATCGTGGTTCAAATGGTACATTTTATGTTTATGTGTATCTTCCATTCCACCCCAATAGAAAAGCAGGATGATCAGGCTGCAAAGGCTCTTTGCGACAATGCAAATTATGAGGGTTTGGACTATTCCTCACTGTCCACTGTGCAATACAAGAGGGTGGAGTTGTTGCTCTCCGGGAACTGTTCCACACAATGCCAGGGTGTCTCATGGGCATATATGGAAAATAGCCGGAAGCCACGCCCCTGGGACCCACCAGTCCCTCACATCCCCTCCATGTCTCGAGTGACAACTCATGACAAGGAGCATGAAGAAAAGCTGAGTAAGTGGTTACCTGCATTCATTATTGACTGTGGCCATTAAAAGAGACTCGAGGTCATCTAGGTTAGCCCCAATCCTACAGGATGAAAGGGACTTAAAAATTCTTCAGTGCAGTGGGGACAAGTGTCTGGGTGGGGGGCCACACACCAGCTATTGTGTGGTCCAAACTCTGTGATTATTGGAAATTCCTCCTTCTATTAAGACAAAGAAAATCCCTCTAACGTATTCACTGGCCCTCATTCTGCTCACTCATATTACAAGACTCAAGTGTAAATCCCTCTTCTAATAATACTTTAAGAATTTGAAAGTGAATTTGAACTTTCTGTTGCTACCTGAACTTCCTGTGATCATCCTCAGTTGCTTCAAATGCTCCTGTGTTGGCTTCCAGACCCCTCACCATCCTGTGCATCTTCCTTTGAGCTCACAGTAACTTTTCAGAGTGATGCCCACACTAGACATGGTGCTGTTGCTGGTCTGCCCAGAGAGGGGTGTAGAAATTTTATTTTCTCTTCTGACCTCCATTTATCCAGTACTGTAGCCCAATGTCATATTTTAACCATCACGACATATTCTTGCCTTAAAAAAAAAAGGCTGTGGTCTCCTAAATCCTCTAGATTTTTTTTTATAGGAATAGCAGTTGAACAAGATCTCCCCATTCTTGAAGTTAGGTAAATTTGTTTAACCTGAACCCAGAAATTTACCATAAACTTCATTATGATTCAGAATGTTGAATTAGTCTATTGGATATTGAGATATCAAATCCTGACTTCCTCACCCACTCTCCTTCCTAGCTTTGAGTGTGTCTACATCTTCATCTGAGTTACAATTCTGTATATCACAGTTTGATAGAAATGTTGTACAGGATTGGGACACGGAGCACAGAGACCACCTTTTCAGTTTACGGGGAAACCATTAATCAAAGCTCTGTGGGTGTGACAAAGCCGCTCTGAATCCATTTAGCCCCTCATCCAGCTCCTCGTTCTCCAGTCTGTTCCCAAGGATTGGTGGAGCCTCTGCTCAAGACAGGCTAAGTGACTGTCAGTCAAGCCAGGCTCAAAGGGGAGCATGATCCTTAGCACGTGGTGGGTGTCCAGTACATTCTGCAGGGTGAGTTAATCCGTGAAGATACTGGTCATCCCCAAACCTCATTGTAGGTGATAATTCAGTCTTTACTTCCTCCCCACCCCAAAAGAGTTTCTTCAAAACTGCTCACAAAGTGAAGTGGGGGCTTTGATTTCTCCTGGCACCCCTGATAGGAAACTACTCAACAGAAAACTAGCTCAGAGGTCTTTGGAAAGAGGAGTAACCTAAGATTAAGGGCCTAGAAAATCCCCAAGGGAAAAAAAAAAAAAAAAAAAGCTTATCCCTGTAATCAGTGAGGATAAACTAAATGACAGTTTGGGACAACATTTGGTTTCATTGGTTCACTCAGAACATCGATTCAGAGACCTGGGGAGTGGCTTTTCCTGACTTAAAGGAAGTGGAGGCCTTGTCCTCCGACATAAACTCCTGCTCCTTGCCTCCCTCCCTCCCTCAGGAAACAAGTCTGTCAGGTAAGAGCTAAGAGGACCCAGGAGGGCCCTTCCTGGTGAAGCAGCATTAGCAGGTTGGTTGAGAATGAAGCAGATGGGGCTAAGGAAACCAGGCTTTCAGCTGAAAAAGCTTTTATTGCTCTTTATCTATTGACACTTTTTCAATTAAGGAGCCTCCCCTGAGATGATCTGTCGCCTCCCTGTCTGAGCAGTAAACAATTACCATCAAAGCAATTCCATCACAGGCCATGCGTCTTTCTTATGGCCAGAGAGGCTACAGGGAAAATCAACAGCCTCCTGCCTGCTGTGACTCAATGGGTACAGGGCCCCAGCTTTGGATGCCGTCCATCTTTCTGGAGGGCTCAGCCCCTACTATGCTTTCTCCTCCCCCTTCTTGGTCTCTTTGGGGCTGGCAACAATGTTAGGAAATCTAACCATGTTACCTGCTCTCTCTGAGGAGCCAGAGGGCCTGAAGCCCCCACTTTCTCTTATTCTTGAGACCTGCTGTGTTGCTCATATATTCAGATGCCTAAGAACATGATCCAATAGGGGTTACCTTTGGATCAAATTTTTATCTTACTGAGGTTTTTTTTTCTTTTCTTTTTGAGAGTTCAAAATTCCCCATGTCCATGATCTGATATTTTAAAATAAGTAAATACAAATTTTATTGAACTATAACATGAATATGGCAAAATGTAGAAGCTGTAAGGGTCCAGTGCAGCTTGATGAGTTTTCACTAAGTCAACGCTGTGTAGCCAGCACCCAGATCAAGAAATAGAGCATTAGTTGCACCCCTTGTGTCTCCTTCCAGTCACTGTCCCCTTCTCCCCTAACCACTATCCTGACTTCTAACTGCATAGCTCCGTTTTGCCCTTTTTTTGTACTTTATATAAATACAATATGTACCTTTGGGTCTAGCTTTCTCCCCTCAGAGTTCTTTTGAGATTCATCTATTCTGTTGCCTGAAGTTGTTGTTTGCTCATGTTCATTGGCGAATAGTATTCCATAGTATGAATAAACCACAGTGTTTATATCCAGTCTGCTATTGATGGATATTTAGTTGGTTTTTTAAAAAATAGGAAACATATGCATGTACTTCATTTAAGTGTAATTTTTAGGAGTGGAATTCCTGAGTCATCAGGTATGTGTATATTTAGCTTTATTATTGCCAGTTTTATAAAGTGGTTCCACCAGTATGAATTTTTCTCAGTGTAGAGTAATGTAGGAAGAGTTCTCCCCTTCCCTCACCCCCAATTGCCATCTTGCTTTTGCAAAAGGAAACACAGAGGTGTGACTTCTCCCAAGTGAAAAGGGTCAGATCTTTTTGACCCCTCATGGGATAACCTTTCCCGTGATGGATATATGAGGGAAAAGGGCACATCCTCCTTATCCCCCTCAAACTTGCCTTCAACCTATTCTTCTACATCAATAATTTTTCATGGAGTGTCTTCTTGGAACTCCAAATGCTTAAACACAGATGAGCACCAAAGGAGTGGTCATCTTTTCCTTACTTATCTGGAGGATTTGGGCAAGCATGAATCCCTGCCCCTCCCTTGATGGATATCATCCGTGACTGTCTGCTTTTCTTTGTACCAATAATCTGGAAATGAGGGAGAAATGACTGTTTGCTTAAGATTGAATTTTGACAACACGGGCCCAGCCTTCATCAGCTCCACTGATGAGTGCCCAGGTAAGCATGTCACATATTCTTGTATTTTTCCCTCCAGCTACCCGCCCTTCTTGCCTTCTTGATTAGGAAGCTGTGCTGTCAGTGTGTTTGACTTATGAGGGGAAAGAATAGGCTCTCGCAGTCCTTTATGCCGCCGGCAGTTCCCATCGAGGAAAGAAATGAAGGCAGACCTCTTGCTCTCTGAGCCTAACCCAGAGCTGTAGGGGTGCCTCAGTCAGCCTCCCCAGAAGGGCTTGAGGGAGGGGGGATGAAAAGGAAGAAAATCTAGTGAGCAAAGATTAAGTTCTGGACATTATTTTAGGCATGTCTATACAGCTGACTGAGCAAATGAATGAATGAATGATTAGATTTAAAATACAATTAAAAGAGCTTCTGCTTGCTTCCCCAGAACGGAAATCTGAGATTATACTTAGATCTAGAGTAAGAGTGCTCTAAGAATACATGGCTTTTTGGCTAAAGTCCCTTAATGTTCTCTAACCCTGGGAACCTCTTCTCATCAACAGGAAGATCAGTGTTACAGTTCTTTGTACATAAGACTCTCTTGGCTTCTCCAGAACCAGCTCTGAGGGTGAGAATAAACACAAGCCATGAGCTGTTATCAGAGGACAGGGCCTTTGTGGACAGAGAGGTGACTGGGGGCCCTGTGCGCTAACCCAGGAGGTCACTAGCTCCATTAAGAGAATGGGGTCTGGGCCTATTCAACTTCCTCTAACCTGGGGCAGACTCCCAAAGCTGGACACATTCAGAGCAATTAAGAGCATGGGCTCTGGTATCAAATCCCAGCTTTGCTATCTCCTAGCCATGGGACCTTGCGAAAGTGCCTGTGTTCCTCTGAGACCTCAGTTTTCTCATCTGTAAAATGGGGATAATCATACCGACCTCAATGGGTTGTTATGAGAATTATATTGGTCAGTGTGTGTAACGTGCAGGGCATGTGGGAAACATTCAGAAGTGTTGGCTATTATTTTTGTTGGGGGAAAAATTTTTGTCAGGTATGTACTATAGGGCACTCCTTTTGGGTATCTGCTTCATGCACAAGCCAAAACAGAACCAACACATAATGCTCACATAGAACAGGTCATTATTGGAAAGTCTGGTTTAGCTGGTGAAGAAAGCCCTTGTTAGTCCTGTATAAAATGCCAGGCCACAGGCTCAGGCATGGCTAGAGTAGCATCTATAAGGTCAGATCCCTGGAGATCCCTGTGGCCAAAGAGATGTCCCTAACTACTTATTGATGCCTGAAACGCTATTAACTCATTAGTTCAATGAGTTAATATAACAAAAATGACCGAGCTTCTGCTAAGTCAAGGCCTTCCTGGCACCCTGTATGACTGTGCATATATATATGTTCTTGCTATCGAGAGAGCTGGTTGCCAGTAGAGAGACATGCATACATGTGTAAAACGATGGCCAATGATACAGGGAAGAAAGTGGCCATCTACTGAGTGTCAGTGTGATTTCGTGGATTAAATAAGATTATGTGTGCCAAGCACTCAGCCCAGTGCCTAAAACATGAGAGGATATCATTACCTTCCACCTCAAAACCAAACCAAAACAAACAGAAAAAAAATCAAGTGTTGGTAAGGATGTGGAGACACTGGAATCCTCATGCGCTGTCGATGGGAAGGTAAAATGGTGCAGCTACGATGGAAAACAGTATGGCGGTTCCTCAAAAATTTAAAACAGACCTACCATATTATCTAGCAATCCCACTTCCGGATGTATATCCAAAAGAATGGAAGGCAGTGTCTCAAAGAGATATTTGTACACCCATGTTCGTAGCAGCATTATTCACAATAGCCAAAAGGTGAAAGCAATCCAAGCGTCCACTGATGGATGAATGGATAAACAATGGTCTATACATACCATGGACTACTCTTCAGCCTTAGAAAGGAAGGAAATTCTGACACAAGCTACCGCATCGAGGAACCTTGAGGACGTTATGCTGAGTGAAATAAGCCAGTCACAAAAAGACAAGTACTGTATGATTCCACTTGTATGAGGTATCTGGAGTAGTCAAAGTGAGAGAGACAGAAAGTGAGATGGTGGTGAGGAGGGGCTGGAGGAGGGGAGAAGGAGGAGTTGTTTAATGGGTACAGAGTATCTGTTTTGCAAGATAAGAGTCTGGAGAATGGTTGCACAGCACTGTGGATGTGCTTAATGCTACTGGATTGTACACTTAGAACTGATTAATATGGTAAATTTTATATTTATGTATATTTTCCACAATTTTTTAAACTAAAAAAATGTTTTAAACATAAAAGGAACTCAGTAAATAAATATTTGCTGCATCTGAATCCTGCTGAACAGAAGAAATGTCTTGGAGGGCATGAGCACTATGAGGACGGGTCCTGCTGACGGTTGGCTACAGAGAGGAGAGAGAGGCCAGTTCTGGAGGGGATGGCTGTTTCTCCTCAGGTCCCTTTGCTGTCCTGGTCTAGGTGAAGAGATTTCAGGAGAGCAGAGAGAAAGACATGATCACCTTTCATTTCATAATTGAACTGAAACCAGCCTTGGGAGAGGTGATAACACAGTGACTTCAACTCATTCAAAGGAATAAATAACTGACATCATGTTTTAATTAATGGGGAGAAGCTCAGGGTGGCTGAGCCCTGAGGAAATGCGCCACCTATGTGTGCTATAAAGGCAGGAAGTAGACAGCAATGGGGTAGGGGTCCCGAGACGTATTGGAAGGTTTGCTTAGGGTGGGGAGTGGGGCTGGTGGTACCACTGGCTTGTTTGTGACTAGCAATGACCGGGAAAGGGCAAGCTGTTCTGGCCTAATTGACTTTCCCTAAATCAGATTCATGAGGTGTTTAAAGACCTTTCTGTAGGCCCCCCAGTTGAGTCTCCTTCTGGAGCTGGAACCCACACAATCAGAAAAGGTTTTCTTCAAGGCACCAAGTGTAATTACAGAGCTGACAGGTGGCTGCAAGTCGGAGGAGACATCTTACTCTGCGGACACTTCAACAATGATTTCAGCGAGGTGACAGTTGGGGGGACTCTCACGGTGTCGGCCTGCCCTGTTGAGCCGCAGCGCAGCACCATGTCACAAGAACCTTCCTTCCTGGATGAAGACCAAGGGCAGACAGATTCAATGACACTGGGATAAATCCGTCCTTATTCTCAGGTTCGCGGTGCAGGCCAAAAAGAGGTATCGTTCGTCTATCCTTCCACAGGCTGCTCACCTTCTTCAGGTGCCCTCTCTCTGTCAGGCAGTGTGTCGGGCACAGGGCCACACAGTCTGTAAGGATGTGGCTCCTGCCCTCCAGGGGCTCATAGTCTAGACACCTGTTGCTGAGGGTCTCAGACAACCGAGGAGGCAGAGTGGCTGCTGGGACACAGGTAGGGACTCGGGGCGTGGATGAGTTCCCAGATCCCCCATAGCAGGCAGACACTCATGCAGTAGTACCTAGGTAGAGCAGTGCCTGGCCGGAAGTAGGTGCCCCAAGGGAGAGAGATGGAGAGAAGGAGCGAAGGAGAGAGGGAGGGAGGAACTCGAGCAAGCCTACTCCTCTGAGTTCTACTCTCTGGAACAAGGACTGAGAAATTCAGAATTGAGCTCCTTTTCTGATAATAGTGATATCTTCCCAAGGGACTAATCCTCAGTCTCCAGAGGGGTGCTTGTAAGTCTCTGACACCAGTTCTTTCCTGGGAACGTTAGGTTCACAGGGTCCCCTCCTTGAGAATAGTGCCCGTATCCCATGGTGTATCAAGAGCTCTGTCACCTGCCCTGGCCAGGCAGGGGTCACTGTGGGTCCCTGAAGCCTCCTGGGCTCTCTCCCCTCGCCACGACAGCCTATGTGATATGCAGCTGCCGGGAACCATGCAGGGATGGATCCTTTTCCACACAGCAGTCCAGGAAGCAGGCGGGCTGTCCTGCGTGGCTCCAGGCTCCTGACACCCCTGGCTCCCTGGACCTGTTTTGCTCCTTGGGAAAAGGGCCCGGCAGCCCTGGTTGGCTGGACTCCGGGGTCCCCAGAGGGTGAGCCTCGGACCTGGGGGCGTAGCTGCTGCTCATTTCCCTGAGGTCTCAACACAGACCTGCGTCCGCCTCCAAAAGCAGGCCTTGTCTTCTTCCCCCTGTTGGACGCTCCATCGGCATTTCTTTGATTCCTTGGTTTGCTCTTGCTATGGATTTCACTCTGATCTGACATGTCTACAAGTGTTGGGGGCTGGCAGGTGGTGTGCTGGGCTGGGGAGGGTTGAGCATTCCTTGGGAGGGAAGGTTGCAGGAGCGCTCAGGGGCACGGGGCCGGATCCTGGGACAGCTCAGGGAGGCACCCCCTGACACGGGAGGTTCCGGCCAGACATTTCATTTCCTTATGCTTGAGTCATTTCAGCGTTTCAGGGAAAATACAAACCGCTTCCCAGGGCTGAGGAAGCCCCGTGAGCTATTCTGGTCTTGGCACCAGCTCCCCGCCCCTCTGCAGCGCCGGTCCCCTCGGGGTTTTGCTGCAGGATGGTCTCTTAACTCTGCCATCACGTGTTTCCTTTCCCTTCTCAGACAGCCAGTCCCAGCTCCGCCCCCTGCCCCTCTGGGGATTCTACTTCTAGCTGGTCCAGTGCTCAGGCCACTGGGTGTGTCCCCTGCCCAAGGACAGGCCCCATTGTTACTGACCCCCTGGGTACCTGGCTCCAAACTGAGCAGAAAGATTGGGTTTCTAGTGGTTCGTCAGGGCCTGCACTCAAATCCTGTACTCCAGGCCCTGTGGGATCCAAGCTCCCGAATCCCAGCCTCCCAGCCTTAACTTATTCCAGGCGGCCGAACAGCCCCCGGCTCTGCCCTGTGTGCTGGTCTCGGCCTTGCTTTCATTTATTTCCTATGCGTTTGTTGAATATATATTTTTTAGTAAAAAAGAAAACAGCAAATACCCAAATATCCAATACCACCATGTCTTAGTCAGGCACTGCGTATGCACTCTTAGTCTGAGGAAATACACACAGAGCATTAAATAGCAATTATTGTAATTAGCGGGATGCGCACGTGATCCGTCACCCTTGGGCCCCCGCTCTTCTGGTTACTGTGCCTGTGGCGTTTACGGATACTATAAGGAGCAGTGGAGGGAGAAGGGGGGCCCATGCCCCTGCGCTCTCTTCCCTCCTTGGGTGCACGAGGACCTTTCTGGGTTGCCATCGGCCCCCTCTAAGGCTGCCTTTCTCTGTGACCCACCCTCAGGGCACAGCACCCCTCGAGAGAAGGACTGTATTAATTAAGCTCATCTCTGAGGTTTGCAGCCTCGGTCAGGCATTTAGGCCAAGGCAGCTAGGGGCAGAAGCAGAAGGCAAGGAGGACAATATTCCCAATGTGCTTGAAAACCCGAGCCTGTCTGCACCCCCTCCCGTGCCCTCCCCCAGCCCCCCTCCGCACACACTCAAGGCTCCAGGACACGTACAGGTCCTGGGTGACAGCCAGACCTGCTAGTTCCCCCAGAATCCGTGGATCAGAGGAGGGTTTCAATGGCCATGACTGCTGTCGCAGCAGCTGTGTGAGGCTCCGGATGGCTGAGGCTGCCGCCTGGAATCGCAGGTTTACAGCCGCTGCATGACTGAAAATTAAAGTGTGGGAGGCATAGCCTGGTCATCCGGCCAACAGAGGCTGCCTGTTGGGCCCAGCTCGGGCCGCCAGGGTCCCTGTAGCCAGCCACAGCCCTGATGGCTGCTCAGATCCTCCCACCCTTCCCAGGGGACCTCTTTCTGGTTTCGACGAGTATGGTGGGGGAAGGAGCAGGTGCCAGCAGCACCTCAGTCCCTCCTCTGTCCCCGAGTATGACAGGATGGATTCTGCCTCCGGTCCCCCAGTGAAGGCAGTAGAGGCATGGGGACCCCATTGCCAGCAAGGTAGGTCAGGACCTTCGTTCCCCATCCAGAAAATGGGGACTTACACCCACCTTCTAGGCCTGACAGGATGATTTAATGCAACACGGCTTAGCCTTGTGTTGACATGGATGAATTAGTTAGTTAATTAATTAATTCTGGTGAGTCGGTAAATACTGAGCACCTGCTGGGTGTCAGGCAGGAACTACGTTAAGTTCTGGGGCTAAAGCGGTGAGTAAGGTGGAGCTTACCTTTCTGTGTGAGTGTGGGACGCGTGCAGGGAACAGACAATTAAGCCAGGAAACAAGGAAATGAACAAGATAGTTTCAGATCGTGATATATGCTATGAAGAAAGTAAAATCATACGGGGTGGGGGCTAAGAGCTGTCTGAGGAGGTGCCATTGGAGCTGAGACTTGAATGAGGAAAAATAAGCAGCCGTGTCACCATCTGGAGGCAGATGCTGAGTGCTTGGCACACATAATCTCATTTAATCCACGAACAGCTCATGCAAAGACCCTGAGGCAGAAGAGAGCAAAGTCGGATTATGTTGCAATAGTACCTGGTTCCTGCCTCCAAGGAATAGTGCAGATCAAGTCTGTGTTACATCCTGAGGGGACCTGGGTGTGTACAGTCAGAGAATCTTCCACCTCCGAGGGACCGCTGAGTGGCCGGGAGGTGTCTCAGATTGGCCAGAGCTATCAGAGTGAGATGCAGCTGCTGAGGCATCTTATTTTGTTCAAGAGCTAAAACCCATTTATTTATAGAGCATTATTAAGAAATCAATTTAATCCGCACTTTTGGTTGAGTTGCCTGACACTTGCATGTGCATATTGTTTACCACTGCAAGGTATTTGCCATGCAAATGTGCCTGCTCTGAGGGTGAGCAAGACGCCGTGCTGGAGGACCTGGGAAGGTCACTCTTGCTCACGAGGTGCAGCCTGGTGAATCACAGGTGGTTCTGGAGCCACGCCAGATTATGGTTTCTGTTTTTAATGAAAGTAGGAATGGTGTCCCTACACGCAGGAGCTAGAGGGCTGACCGAGGACCAGGAGGGGGACAGCACATTAACTCCAGGGACGATGTAGCCAGCCACTGTGAGGTGCCCCCATGTTCCCTGATGGTCACGATGCTCCACGCTCGTGTGCAGCTGTAGAGTCTCAAATCCCTCCCAACTGCACCGTCCCATTTGAGCTCTGAACAAGCCTGAGGAGGCAAGAGAGGGTTGCCTCCGTTTGGCATATCCTCACCAGACTGCCCGTTCCGAAGGTCCTCACCGTGCACCTGCACTTTGGTCCAGCCCTGCTCTCGAGTCTTTCTAGCCGGCTCTGTGTGACTGCTCTCCTCCATCTCCTTACCCCTGCCTCCTGTCTCCCTCCCCGCTTCTCCGCACACATGCAGAAGACAGCCAAACACAGCTGCAGCTCTTTTTCCGGCAGACCTTCCTCCATCTTCTCAATCTGGTAAATCACATTTCTAAGTAAATTTGAAGTTTAGAAGTTGTTCTTTAAGCTCACAATCCAGAAAAAAAACCAAAAAACAAAAAACACCCAAGCAGCCTTCATTGGTGGCAATGCTGCTGAGCTTGGCTCTTCCAGGGGCCAAGTAGGGTTGTGGCCCCCACGGAGGCTCCTGTCGGCGAGGACGGTGGGGAGGAGTCCAGCTTCATTCTGTGGACTAGGAAAGCGGTGACAGGATCCAGGGGAGTGCTTGGGTGCTGTGTGTGGGTGGAGAGTAGAGCCATCTGGAACTGAGCTGGAGGGAGGATCACAAGCTGGCCACAGCCCCGGAACCCACCCTCCCATGCTGGCCCTCTCCCCGCCCCCTGCGGTTCCCCACGGGCTGAACGTTCTGCCCTGAACCTGCCCCCGTCCGGCCCTCAAGACACTAGACTCTTTGCTCAGTGATAACCAGCTCACCTCACAACTTACTTCCCAGTGGCTCCTCATGCTTCTCTTTCCTAGGTTGTATCTCACAACAGACTAGGGGAAACTGCATTAACTCAGGAGGGACCCTAGCAGAGGTTGAATAGGGCTTTGTGGAGAGTCGGGTTTGGGTAAGTTTCTGGAGGCGCCCTTCAGACCATCTGTGGGAGCCGAGGGTTGGACCTTCTGTCTCCGTGTGGGAGCAGACCTCCTCCTGTATCCAAGCAGAGCCAAATGGGTGGAGGCTTGGAGTGGGGTAGTGGTAGTGAAGGAAGGTCAAGAGCACATGAGACCTGAGCCCTTCTCGCCCAGGCCCTTTCCATTGCTGGTGAGTCTGGCTTGTGTCGTCAGTCTGGACATTTCCATTTGAGAGCAAGCCAGTTGGCTCTATATATAACCCAAGTGTCCAGAGAACTGTCAATCCTTCTCTCCAAGTCTAAAAATATGAGTGCAAGTCCCAGCTCTGACGCTTGACAGTGACTCACAGTAGCCTCAGTTTCCCTCAGAAGAGTGGAGCATGGGGCGGACATCCCTGGGCCTCCGTGGACCTTGCATAAGACATACAAACACCTCACAGGGCAGTGGACACCTGGGGGAGTCCGGCAAGTGTTCATTGCTTTATTGGTTTTGCTTTTTGGAGGTTTTCCATTTTTCATGTTCTCATTTCAGTGGACCAGGAAGGGACTAGCCTCGACCTCCTTGCCCAGCCACTTTGCCCAGGAGCATCTGAGCATGTACTCGGCTGACATGCTGGATTTGCCCCCATGTTTGCCCAAGGCAGTTTCATATGTGCATGAGGAACACGCAGCACCCCCAACCCTTCCTGCTGCTCAGAGCCACTGAGGCCCTTCCTGCCCAGGAAACTGCCTCCTTCAGCCTGCACCTGTTGGAGAAGGCGCGTTGCCAGGATCCTGATGCTTTCAGCTGCTTTTCTGCTCTGCGCCTCTGTCTGAAGTAGGAAATAGGGCAGACTTGCCGCTAGACTCCAAAGGTCATTAACAATATGAAAAGGAAATAAACAGGCCTCCATAAATCACCTCCTTGTTGGGCCTGCATGGCAGGGTGCTGGGAGAGCTGGGGCACTGGTCCTGGGGAGCTGAGCTGGGTCTCTCTGCGTGGCCTGCCACTGTCTTTGTCCTGCTCTCCATCTGATGAACCCACGAAAAAAAGCTATTGCACACCTCCTACACTCCAGGTGCTGTGCTGGGCACTTCTACGTTGGCTATGGAATCCTCACCACTACCCCATGAGAAGGCAACTGTCACCTCCATTTCTACAGATGAGAAAGCCCAGGTTCAGAGAAGTGAAATGACTGCCTCAAGGTCACGCACATTTAAGCCCAGGTCTGGTTCCAAAACTCCACCTGAGCATGGACTCTTTCCCAAGAGTTTTGCCATCTGAGAGCCTTGTGCAGTGCTACGAGGGGGGCAGGTGCACTGCCCTGCCCCAGCTCCCTTCTGCCCCCCACTCTGTGCCATCTGGTGTCCAGAGCACCCAACCTCTCTGTAAAGCCCTTCGTGAGCAACCTCTGCCTGCCTCTGATGCTAATTCCAGTCCCATTTCCTCTGAGCTCCTTTCACATTGGAAAATTATCCACTAAACTTCCTGATGCAGTAAGAATACTTGGTCACAAAATAGTAGATTAGTTCACTAATGGGGCACCTCTGTAGGACTCTTGCAGATAATCCCTAACAAGTAATTGTCTAATGGTTGCGTTTTTTTTTTCTTTTTTGGGTCCTGGTATAAGGTTTATTGGAAGGAATATGGGTTCTGAAAGACAGATATCAAATCCTGATCCTCACTAGTGTGAACATGGATGAGTTCTACAACCTCTCTGGGCTCCCACTGTATGATTTGTAACCCAGGGATTAAGTGAAATTCTGCACATTAGGAGCACAGCACAGAGCCTGACACCCAGAAGAACGCTCAATGTTAGTTTCACTTTTGTCCCTTTTGAGGGCAAACAGGTTTTATCCTGCTTTCTTTCAAGTCCTGTAATAGCTGCCAATTCCACTTGTGAGTAAGACCAGTCCTGGCCATGTGGTCAGGGTGGCATTGCCCTGACCTCTTACTTAGGGGCACTCAGTCCTGGGCTCTGTGGGCAGCAGATTTTCCCTGGACCAGGGAGGAGGAGGGGGCTGAAGAAGGACACAGGTGCCCACTCTGTGTCTGCTGCTGGCTTTCCCAGGGGGTCCTCCTGCACCGTTCACAGCAGACATCCAGCCCTTTGCGCCCTCTGCTGGTCACCGTGGGGGAAGGACACGTGAGGGGCTCAGGGGCAGCAAGTCCCACCTTGGCCATGTTTCAGGAGGAACATTTTGTTTTTCATTATTAAGTTTTTCAGAAGGGATTTTGAGGGAAGGACTAAAAGAGGCAGGGAGAAAGGAAAGAAGAAGAGTGAAGGAGGAGAGAGAGGGAGCTAGAGGAAGAGAAGCCGGTTGGGGGGTAGGAGTGCAGTTAAGGGGATAAAGGCCAAATGGTATGTCTTTCAGAGGGAACTTTCTGAGAGGGAACACTGAGCTCATATTCATTAAATATCACCTGGGAATCTTGTAAATACTACAAATTAAAAAAAAATTAACTGTATGTTATAGAATTTTAATCTGGTTAAATAAATCTGAAGTGGGGCCTAGGCATCTGCATTTTGATGAGCTCTCCTACAATTTTGATGCAGAGGTTTGGGGACCATACTTTGGGAAGCAGTGAACCTTCAGCTGGGCCTCCAAGAGGCTGGATTCTCAGAAATCCCCAGGTCCCTCTTCCTGGAAAAGGCAGGTTCTTGGTCTCACTGAAGATGGCCCAGGCAGCCAACTTGAAGGGGCCGCCCCACTGCCCTTAGACTCGAGTGACTATTTTCCACAAATTTAATCAGGCATGACGCCTACCTCTTAGCTCTCTACATGTTGTGTCTCTAGTGAATACTGCATGCAGCTCTTTACCATAGTTCTTGGCCTTGGGGGCCCAGTCCCTATTTCACCCACTCCTTAAGGCCTGGTTACATTGATCAGCTCACTGGACTTACTGCCTGAAACACAGCCTAATGTGATACCTCATTGATCTCTTTTCATTTCATGTCATTTGGAATGGCTTGTGACTGAAAGGTGACTGAGATGTGATCTAGTCTAATTGTCCTTAAGTAGGGTGTGCAGGAACAACTCTTCAGGAAACTTTCTAAAAATATGCAAGCTCCGGGGCTCCAGGAGGCTCATGATTTGGTGAACATTCTCTCGATAATTCTGTGGCAAAGACATTAGTTACCCTCTAAGACCCATTCTTGCCCTTCCTCCATCACTCTTTGTTTCTTTCTTCATCCTCTGCCAAACATGTGATGGCTGGAGCTCTGGCTGCCATCTTGGCCCATGGATAGGGGGTCTATACCCTGGAGATGTATAAATGGTGAGTTGGCAGCATCTGGTATGTATAAATTATATGGAACAACTGTTTACCTCCAGATTTTTATATAAGAGGGAAGAAGTAAGCTTCTATTTTGTTTAAATCACAAAAAAGGGGAAGCCCAGACCTGTCCCTGGAGACTCAGATCCTGGTTGTTGGATGTCTGTTCCTCTTGCTTTTTCAGTAGCTTTACAAATTCTTTGTACTCGTTGCACACTATACTCATACTTCCTTTGCAAATATTACAAAGTGAACACACTGCCAGGCAGAAAATATTCATTTGATTGAGTGACTGATGAGGTTGCCCCTCTTCCTATTTCTACACAAAGAAGATGAAGTTCATTCGTGGAGTCAAGAGTTCTGGGACTTTTTTCTGATTCTGTCAGTAACTAGTTCCATGGCCTTGTAAGTTAACTGGTCCACTCTAGAAGGACAGTTTTTGACCAGATGACCATCACACTCCATCCATTTCTAACAGACTACAAGGATGACCTTAGTTCTAAGAGGTATTGTGAGATGTGGACAGGAGTTTAGAACGCGTGAACCTGATTGGTGAAGTTCACTCAGTGACACTGCTGGTTGGAGCATGACTGGGAAAGAGAAGGGGGCAGGGGGTGATGCAGCAGTTTCACTGGAAGAAAGATAGTGACCTTGGAGGGTTGCCATGTCAAAAGCAAGATGAAAGTTCAGTTGCTTCATTATATGTACTCATAAAGGAAGATGGATTCAGAAGAAGACAATGAACATGACTAGAACTGGTAGAGTGAAAGCCCTAGGAGGTGAGGTTATCCCTGAAACCTGGCATCTTGGTGAAAAACCCTTGGATGCTTCCTCTGACCTTATCTTCCTCCTTCACCTATGGCCTGTCATCCTGAATAGCTAATTCAAAAGATGAGATCATGTAATTATTCCTTAGGAAAACACATCTTCCAGATGCCCTAGATAGGGGACCAGTTCTTTGCCGAGGAGAATTTTGATAGCACCTCAGCCAAAAGAGCAATCTTGTTAGGTCTATCAAAGAGGTAAGCCTGCTTGACCCTTTTCTCTCCACACATGGAGAGTCGAGAGGATGCTAGCTATGATATCAGTTGCCCCTTCAATCATCCCTGAGCTTTGTAGGTTTATTGAAGAGGCCTGGATTTCTCAAGATGGTCTGCCTAGTTCTTTCTTCTTGGCATCTGGGCAGCAGAACATCCTCGTGGATATTCTGCTCCCCTCGGGGAACAGCGTCTGCCCAGTGGGGCTCTGTGCCTAGGTTTAACGTATGTTCTCAGACGTTATCATAGCAATAAAGTTACCATGATTCCAGCATTTTCATCCCTTTTAATGTGTCAAGAGTTGTCACTTAGTTCTGTCCCCAGAATGGGCATTGAAATGAGCTGAAGGTAGAGACGGATGAGGTAAGTCAACCTGAGCTCCAAAGGCAGGCCAGATTGTCAGTTGCCTACTCTTGTTCAGTCACCTTAGGAAAGACATTAGGAACACAAGGGAACACGGACAGATCGGCAATCTTCAAACCGGTGTGAGAAGCTTCGTATGGAATCCATAGGTGGGCATGCGGTTTGACAGATAAGTTTCATGGAAGTTGGAAACAGAGTGAATAAACACCACTTGGTCTGTTCTCAGGCCATTTACTTACCATCTTGGTGTGACTCGACAATGATGACTAAATGGGGGCTTTTATTGTGTCATCCCAATTAGAAAGTCATTTTTAGTGGACTGTTCATGTGTCTTCCTATTGTGCCATTGATCAGCTGCAGCGTACGCTTTGACAGTGCAGGTAGACAAGACCACTCCTTGCAGCCTCCACAGAATGACTAAAGAGCAATGCGGTGCCTCATCTGGGACCAAGTGGGTTTGCATACAAACCAGTCCTGCTTGTTGTCATCCCTGTTCTATTCTTACCTCTCAGAGTGGTTTGTTCAGGAGCAACCCCAGGATGGGCATTTGTGAAGTGTGCTGTTTTGTGACAGAGAGCTAAAAGCGTGCCTGCAGGCAGCGTTGCTGTATGACGGCGCCCTTGTCCCTTGGGTTGCCCCCTGGCCATAGTCAATGGGCAGACACCACAGGCCCTGATAGGTGCCACTGGCTTAATGCCTGCATTTCAACGTCTGCCTGTCTTCTCTACCAGAATCACGTCCTTTTCCTCTGCATAGCTTCAGAATGGTTTTGATTAGTGGAATAATAGCATCAACATTTTCTACTGTTCAATTATTATAAATTTTCAAACACATAGAACTCCATGGTGTGTTAGCCAGAGTTAAGTGCTGTCTCCATACTCTAATGGTTGCTTGCCATCCTCAAGTATGGAAACTTGCTCATCGCGAAGGACTCCCTTCATCTGTGGTAGCGGTGTGCCAGCCAGTGCCAGGCCCCCCATCAAGACAGCGAGTCACCGGGTGCCCACCCTCATCAGTAGATAGTGCCTTCAGGGCCGGCATCAGGGAAGTGATGCACATGTCACATTATCTACCCTGCCTTGTCACCTTAGGCTCTTCAAATCTAAAAAAAAAAAAAAATCTTGCTTTTAGCATTTTGATAAGAGGAAAACATTTATGTTCACTAGCTATGGATGCCATGTAGTTGTGTGAAAATGGGGACATGGTAAGAAGTTTTAGGCATGAGAAAGATACGGTCCGTATGCACCTTATGATTACTTTGGAGAATAGAATTAGAGAGGGGGAAGACCTAAGACAAAACAAAGTACCAGTTAGGTGCCTATGACATGACTATCATGGTCTTTGTACTACAAAAAAAAAAAATCCCCCACGAATCCTTTAAGAAAGTACAGGCTTCAGAGTGGTATCTACTTCTCAGGAAGGCCATAGCAGCTGGTTTTGCTCCATTCAGATTAGAAGTCTGTTGCTGGGGCAGTTGAGCCCCAGGTGGAAATACAGTAGTTGGTTTGCATTTAGGGGCCAGGCTATTTGGAAAAATACCCATCTTTAAACACTGGCAACCCACCCGAAGTGGTGAGATGCTATCTCTTTGAAAGGCTCACTGGAGCTAAGAAAGACTAGGTGAACAGCTGGTTGGTATCTCCCCACTTTTAGAGGGGCGTGCGTGTGCTGAGTGTAGAGGTGGATGGTATCACCCACACTGTTTGAACTGCACTCGCCCCTCTTGCTCCCTCCCTCCCTCCCTCCATCCCTGTCACTCTCATAGTAGGAACTGCACAAGTTAAAAGCACAGGTCATGGGACTCTACCTGAGTAGGAGATGTGAAAAGGAACCCACCTTCCTTGCACACATGTGAGAAGGCTGGGGGTGTGTGACCTCGGGCAGTCATCACACATTTCTGAGCCTCAGAAATCTGAGAAATAAAGGAGTTAACATTGAAACAGTAACAAAAGTAATAATGACTAACATTTATTGGGCTCTCCCATGTGCTAAGTACCATTGTAAGCACTATAAGTGTTTTGACTCATTTAATCCTCATAATAACCTATGAGATAGGTACAATTATATTTCCATTTTACAGGTGCAGAAGCTGTGGACTGGGTTTGAATCCAGGGAGCCTGGCTTTAGTGCAGAGGCCAAATGCTTAGCCTGTATGCTCTTTATCCAAGATTCTAAATTATGTGAGATTAGGAGAGAAAAACAGTTTACCCTGAAACCTCTATAAAAACCACCTGGCCAGATGGAGATACAAAAGCAATTTCTAAAAACAACAATGATAAATCAGTGATGAAGGGAAGGATTATATAATAAGAGGTGCTACAACAATTGGTTTAGCTACTTGGAAAAAATATCAAAGCAATTTAGATCCTCATCTCATACCATTTGCCACAATATATTCCAAGTTGATTAAATAGATTAATGGAAAAAGAAGAAAATAGAAGTAAATATCAAATCTTTGGCTGGGGGAGGACTTTAATAGCTCAAAACAATGGAAAAAATTACAAAAGTTGATGATAGTTCTAACTTCAAAAAATGAGAAATCTCTGCAAGAGATTTCTGAGCAATTTCTGCAAGAAATAAAAAGTCAAGTAATGAATTTGCTAAAGTACTTACCACAAATGCAGTGTTTTGCCTAATATTTGTATTTAAAAATATACCTAAAGGAATAAAAATACAAAGACTCTAATAGATAAATGGGCAAAAGATCCACACAATGTCCACATAAACATTTGGGAAAATGTTTGACCTAAGTAATAATTAATAAGAATTCCACTTTATAAAGAAATGCCATATTAATATTATATGTGTGCATTTATATTACATATATGTATATGATTTTGTATACATTTAATGTATACATATGTGTACACATACATACACGTATTTCCTAGCTCTGTGGCTGCTGGAAGGACTGAGAAGTGACAGCCCAGGAGCAGTAAGCAAACCTAGCATCCAGCTCTTGGTCTCTATGTAGCGTTCTCCTCTAAAAGGAATCAAAGTAAACACAAGAGAATCTTGTGACATCTGGTGCCAGAAAGTAGTGCTCACAGAATCATGTGTCAAAGGACATAGGAGCCAGTGCAGAGGGTCTCCCACTGGCTCAATCTGAGCTGATTTGAGCTTCAAAGTAAATGACATGAACAGACTGAAGAAAGTAAGAAGGCCTGAGTCCATACTGATGTAAGTAACTCAAAGAGTAAACAAATGGGGAAGAATGAAGACAACTTTCCCTTGAAACAAAATGCTGACTAACAAATGTGGAAGGAATGATGGCATTAGAAAGTCACCACTCATTGCTTCAAATAAGGATCATCAATGTATGCTTAAACCAGTAAGTGAACCTTTAATGAAGAACAGAATACTCACACAGTCTCAAAGTATGTCCCCAGAAATTACTTATTAAATAGTAACCTTCCAGTGGAGAAACTGGTATCAGCTTCATCAAGAGATTGAGGTTGAGCTCACTGCTAGTGGGACAAGCCCACATCATGTACCCCCACTACGATACCTTTAGATGGGTACAGTATCACTTATGTGTATTCCTGCCCAGAATGCTTAACCTTAATCTAATCATGAGGAAACATCAGAAAAAAACCAAATTGAGGGACATTTTAGAAATATCTTGGCTTGTCCTTTCCAAAAAATGTCATGGTCATGAAAGACAAAGTAAGGCTGAGAGAATTGTTCCATTTAAAGGACACTAAAGAGAAATGACAAATAAATGTAATACACATGATTTTGGATTGAATGTAGAACTAGATTTGGGGGCATTGGCTATTAAGGACAATGGGTGAAATTTAAGGTCTTGAGTTTAGATATAGTGTTTATTAATGTAAATTTTCTGATTTTGCTAATCATACTACATGAGAATGACTTTGTTCTTATGAAATATATACTAAAGTATTTAGATATAAAGGGGTGCTCCCACATGACCCAGAAAAAATTATATATATGTATGTATTTACATTACACATGCAATATATATGTATATCACTACATCTATTGAGAGAGAATGATAAAGCAAATATGACACAATGTTAACAATTTAGCAGTCTGGGTGACGGGTAGTTAAGAGGACCTTTTAGTTCTCTTGCAACTTTTCTGTAAATTTGAAATCATTTTAAAATAAAAAGTTAAACAAGAACAAATGCCCTGTTTTGCCTCCAGAATTAGCAAGGGGAGCAGGATGTGAGGGCAAAGCAGGAACTCCTGAGTCCTTCCAACAGGAATGGCTTTGCCCACCTTGTCTGGAATGCAACTGGGTAGTTTGCATTCAGACCCTGAAATATATTCATCTTTTAGCTCCACTTCTACTCAAAGAAAATCTACAAATATGGAAAGATTTATGTACAAATAATTGTATTGCAATGTTACTCTCAAAAGTGAGAGATTGGACACAACCTAAGTATTCAACGATGGGGACTGCTGTGGGCCCACTAGGGAATATGATGTGCCTGCTGCATGATATATTGGAAGAGTCTTTACCAGCATAACCAGATGTTTGTCTTATAATGTCCTGTGAAATACCAGAAAACAATGTACATGATGTAGGATCTCAACTACACTTAAAACATACATTAAAAAATCTGGAAGAAAGTAAGTCAGAATTGTAAGATATGCCTATGTAGCATTTCCTCCTACTTTCTAATGCTGTTCATTAATATCACATTTCTTATCATAAGCAAATATTCTGAAGTCAGAAAATCATGGCAACAACAAATAAAGTAGCAATGACTGTGAAGAAAGTCCAGTGTGTGGACAGTCTTCCCTCCCAGCAGCCCTGAAGCCGTCCCCTTGGACTTACTTGCTCCAGTCCTGGCTCTTGAAAGAGGGATGAACACTAGGAGGGTCAAGGGGACAGTATGGAGGGTGGCCCTCCTGTGGGTCATGGGGGGCGCTATGGAATCTCATTTAACTCCCAGTGGATAAGGAAACTGAGTCTAGGAGAGATTCAATGATTACACAAGGTCAACATTTAATAAAAGTCGAGGCTGGCGTCCATGTGAACGTGAATGACTCCAAAACCTGGGCGCTGACTCCCTGCCCTGACTGGCCCCTGGGCAATGGTGGCCATGAGTGGGATCAGCGTGCTTGCTGCTCCTTATGTTTCCACCCTGACTAGTCTGCTTGCTTGCTTCCTCCTCTCCGTCTTGGTTTCCTCAAGCTTCTTATTTAAAAAACAAGCATCCTTCTTCATCTTCTGGAATTCTCATCTCACAGTGACCTAAGGGGAAGGTAAAATGTTTGCCTAAATGTCGGAAGCATTAACATGTCATCCAGTCCACTTTCAAAGGTGATTTACTTAGCCTTCCAGGAGCAAGGAGCCCATGCTGTTAGAATGGCTCCAGCCTTGTGTTCTCCATCACCTCAGAAGGCATAACTGCAGGGGACACTGCAGGGGAAGATTTAGTCTGGCATCCAGAAGACCTTCTAATAGTAAGAGTAAATAAACAGAAATAAATTACACAAAGACACCATTCACTCTCTCCCAGAGAGCCTTGAGAAGAAACGCCTCACGTTTGGGTATCTTCTATGCTAGGGCCCCCATCACCTCATCAGAGTCTTAGAAGGGCAGCGTGAGAAAGTCAGGGCAGGAATCGTTACCCTTAGAAAAGGAAACAAGGCTCAGAGAGATTAAGTTACTTGCCTCCGGTCACTGGTGATTGAGGTAGGTCTTCTGACTTCTAAGCCCTTATTCCTTCTACCGCTAGGGATTTAAGATCTTCCTTAAAGACCACCCCCAGGGCAGGGAGATGAACTGGATCATTTCTAACACTACTTCGCTCCTCGGCAGCTTGAATTACCTCAGCTAGGTGGGCACAAACTTTTCTCCTTTGGGCTACTCCAACTAGGGAAAAAGATTCACACGAGGCAGAGATGGTTGGGAGCCCCCATCTGGCCGCTCTTAATTTGTCCTATTCCAGAGGAGGCTGCCCTCAGATGGAGGCCACCCAGCAGCACTGCGGTTCAGCAGGCTTCGATTAGCCTGCTGGGACTGGGGAGAGCCGCGAGAGGGGAAAAGCTTGCCGTGGGCCGAGTGAAAAGAACTCACTCTAGGCTCAGAGGGACAATGGTGTTGGTTCATTAGGATGACTCCATTTCCATCTGGCACACTGGGCACAGTTTTTAAGAGAGGAATTATGCTGTTGTGAGGCAAAAGTGGGCTTTGAAGTCAGCGTTCAGTGCCAGCTTCATTCCTTAGTTGTAGCACTTCCAGAAAATTCTCTAACCTCATTGACTCTTAGTTTCCCCAGCTGTAAAATAAAGATAATAATAAACCCTCTCATGGTTTTGTAGCAAGGGTTAATAAGATGGCAAATACCAAAAGCCTGCCGTAATCGACTCTCAACCATCTTATTTTACTCCTAAATGAAACGGATATGTCACACTTTAGGGTTCCCATTGTGTGTTCGGGAAAGACAAGCTCATAATTCTTTCAGTGTCCTAGGCTGCATTTCTAGGGCCTCTCCCACTCCTTTCTTCAAGCTCTGCCCTCCCGGATCTACGTGAATGCCCCAAGGAGGGGGCATCCGAAAGCCCAATTTAGGGACTCTTACACGTGCTCTGAGCTGCTGGTGACCACTCCCAGGCCCCAACCTTATCTGAAGCCCCTACAGCCAGAATGTGACTGTAACCACCCCGTCATCACCCTCGCTCACCCAGCTGCCTCGGATTGGCTGCTGGAGTTTCCGCCTGGGTTCTACAAACGGCCTTGATGATTTACGTCCCGTGACCTAGTGTCCAGCACCCAAGCCTGCAGCCTCCCACCTGCCGGAAGTCATTGGGAATTAAAAACACCAGTGAAAACAAACAGCTGTGATGTATTATCTCAGAGCTGTTTCCTTCCTCTTGAAGACAGTCTCCAGAGGTCACCTACTCTGTGTTGAGCTTATTAGCTTAAAAATGACCTGAAATGTACAAAGATGTGCAGGTAAAGAAGAGGGAAAGGCATTTTTTCATGGTTAGCAGCCTATCAGGGCGAGATACCCACACATTGGCTCCCTCCTGTCAGCCAGAAAGCAGGCCTGCTCTATTCTTTACTTCCAAATGCATTTCCATGGGCACGATGTGTGGGAGTGGGATCCTGGGTTAGAGACCCAGCTCTACCATTTGCCTGCTGAGTGACCTGCTCCCTCTGAGCACTTGGGCCTCTAGCATCAGCGTCTTGTCTAGTAGACTAAGAGTGCTGACATTTGCCTGACCTCATTACAGGTTGTTGTGAGGTCAAATAAGGCAGCACAAGTGAGAGCCCATGGTAAATTCTGGAGTGGAGATCCCGAATGAGGTAAGTTGTCACAACTTTTGGCAAAAAGATTGTATGGCAGTGGTATACATATCTTTCCCCAAAAACATAAGGCTGGAAAAAAACCTCAAGGCTGGTCTTAAGGCTGTTACCGTACAAATGGTTTTTAAGTAGTAAAAAAAGCTGGAAGATTTTAGCATAGGGAGACCTCAAAAGCCTTGAAAAGGAGTATAAAGCCTCTCCAAACAAAACAAAACAAAAACCCTAAGCATCCTCTTTGTTTCTCAGTGACAATTTCCCAAACTATTTTAAGTCACATTGATTCTCAAGAGAGAAACCACCACCAAAGCATGGATGAAGAAGTTTCATTTCCCTGCCACTGCTGTGAAATACCCCGTGCTAATCTTTAAATTAGAATTTAAATTAGAAATCTAGAATTTTCTAATAAAAACAACCAGAATGTGTTAGGCAGAATTATTCCAACTCTTCCCATCTGTCTTTCTGTCTACTGTATCTGTCCATCTAGCCTGCTGATTTCTAAAAGGTTCAAGGGGGTTTTATTAAATTTAAGACCATACGAAAGAGGACAATTATAGCCCGTTAGATTTTCACATTACAGATAAGCCAGTATTTTTTTTTTTTTTAAGAGCGATGTTTGTCTCTGTCCTATTTTGGGGCCCAGGTACATGGTTCCTATTTTTAGTAGCTCTGTGGTATTGTGAATCTGAGATTTCAACCACCAGTGAGTCAGAAGGTCTGGCTGCCCAGAGATACGTGACTCAGATGGGCAGGAATAGTCTGTTCGCCCGGAGATGAGGACTTAAAGGGGAGCTTTTGTGCTTAGTGAAGAACGTAAATGAAAACATGGTGTTTAAATAGAATTCTATTACCCTTCCAGAGGGTTCTTTCCCCCTCCTCCCTGAAACTTCTCATCCCATACCCAGGGAAGAACCAGTGCCAACTCATTAGCCATTTCCTCCTCTTTAGGAGCCTCCTGGGGAAGAGGTTTCTGGGCCACATCAGACTTCAGAGCTAACAGAACAGTCTCCTCCTAGGCAGAAATGGTGGAAGAATGAAGCTGATGGAGTGCAGTTGTTGGGGTAGGTGAGGGTCACAGGGAGAATATTTTTCTTTTGTAAGAGTAAGAAACTGGAAGAACAGGTGGCTGCATCTGAAAAGGGGGAAGCAACAGATTGGTATTTTCTTGAGTAGACATTGGGTCCGAAATGCCCTAGAATTTATTTAGCCATTCACCTTGCATCCATGCGTCTACCTATCTGCACACCCAGTTACACAAGCATCTGATGTCTGCATTGAAAGCTGCCTTCATACTGGGCCTTTAGCCAGCTACTAGGAGAAGAATACCTGCCCTCAAGAAGCTTACAGGTCGGTGGAAGATAGACAGGAAGGGAGGCAGTTTTGCTGTAGGGTCCTTTCAAGGCTAAGGTTAGTGACTGCAAGTTTTCAGGAACTTCGGCACTCCAGAAAGTCTCTGTAGAGGCTCTGCTTGTGTAGAGGTAGATGAGCACGTGGGGTACATCACCGGATAAACAAACCAAGAGGAAACCAGGATCATTGGCTTTGGTCATGTGAGTGCCCCCCTCCCTTCATACCTTTCCCAGACCCAGACCCCTCTTGGAGCCAAGCACCTGCAGGGCGCTCTGGGTGTCAGAAGCCCCCAGCCCCACCTGATTGAAAATGCTTATCATGGAAGCTGGGATAGTTGTGTTTTTAGCTGCTGTTTAGATTTTCCAGTGTTCCATGAAAGCTCCTGAATCTCTTCCCTAAATAACAAAGTTCTGTTTGGTATTTGGTGAAATGTTTGGAGTGTAATGTTCAACTGAGCAGAACTAAGCTGCTGACAAAATACTGTCTCAGTCATTTAATAATAATAGCTAACATTTGTATAGCACTCTACAGTTTAACAAAGCTCTTTGCAGCAGCCCTGTGAGATCCATCCGAGGGCAGGGTTATCAGTTATCATGTACGATTCACCCATAGAAAATGGGCTGCCCAGAGGAGCTGAGAAACATACTCTGGGGCCCATGGCTGGCTCTCGAGTCCTGAGCCAGAGTCATGGTCCTTCACTAGCCCCTCTGAAAGCTTCAGTGACCAAACCCCTCCCATCTAATGACGGTTTGGTCGCTGCCTCTGGTCTCAGCCCCCTGCAATGTGCCATGGGCAGCCACCACTTAAATCTTCCCCTAACTCTCCTTAATTGTGTCCTTTTCCTGCTTCAGCACCTAGAATAACTCATCCAGGATTTAGTTCAAGTTCTTAACACTGGAATATCCCTTCTTCACCTGGTTCTATCTCACTATCCCACCCTACCTCCTCACTAGCACCAACTGGCATTTTCTGCAGCCAGGCTGACTTTTCTCCATGGTGAGCATGCCTTGGTCAACTTTAGATCCCAGTGTTGGCTATCTGTAAGGTAACTTATAGATAGAGGGGCAACTCTTTTGTTTGTTTTCTATCATAGCCTCCTTAGTATCTGCCAAAGGGCTAGTTAATGAGCGGCAAACCCTTTCAGAATCAGTAAGTCAGAGAACTGAAGTGAAATGGGCATCTGTGTAGACATAACAGTACCATGACAGAGTCAAGAGCAAGATAAGGCTCCAGGATGGGCTCCTTGTATGTAACAGACAGTCTGAAACAGATGCTAAGGGGAAAAGGAGAACATTGGTTCAAGACCAGTGGACCCACATCATCAGCAGGACTGGGTATGTTGCTTAGGGTGTCTTGGAGCCAAAAGTGACCTGCAGACCAGAGATGTCCCCCAGCCTACCAGGGGAAGTTGTATGGCTAGAGTCATGGCCACTTCCCAATCAGTTGGCAATTGCCACAGATGGCTCATCTCAGCTGGTTGCTGGGCCGAAGCCATTCTGTTGCTCCCCTGTGATTGGGTGAGGCCTGAGGGGATGGGGTTTGGGGTGGGAAGGGGAGTTTGAAGTAACTTTGGAGCAGAGAATGACTGGAGAGTGGGCCCCAATGGGGGATCCAATGGAAGCATGAGAATATCAGACACCTTCCATTGGAAGTGGAATAGGGGTGTCAAGGGCTTGTCCTGGGCCCAAGGAAATGAGAGGACACCTCTCCTCCATGTCCCTTTCTCCACCAAATTCATCCCCTTCCCCCATCACCTCCCCAAATGGAGCTGTTCTATTGATCACTTTAAACTGGTTTAATAGGTTTTATGGGCTAACCTGATCATCTTACTATGAGTTTACCATATTGTTTGGTGGAAAAACTGCTCCCCCCTTTTTTTCTCCAGATTTCAGTAACAGCCATTGTTTTAAAGAATAATCTTAAATGAAAGTAATACATAATCATTATAGAAAAATTAAAAGATAGTTTTAAAAAGAAAAAAAATCTATCCAAAATATCAGACCTCAGGGACACTACTTTTATGTGTATATCCTTCCATCCTTAACCATACAAATGCAGAAATATATAATTTTTAAAAAATAATCCTACTACACTATGTAACCTGGTTCTTCTTTAATTACATACCATTGACTCTCCTTCTGTGGCATTAAATATGAATCTACAGTATCATTTTTAATAGTAACATAATATTGAATTATATGAAGGTACCACAATGTATTTAATCCATTCCGTGTTTGGAGAGCATTCTCTATTATCAACAGCACTATGAAGAATAGCTTTATTCTTCTATATATACCTTTATAATATATGTAATAAGTAACTTTATTCAGTATACATCTCTTTTTATGCTTGCTCTTTCCTGATGAGGAATTCTAGTAGGGGGTTTTATAGGTGAAATGTTATGCCTCTTGCTGTATGTTGCCAAGACCCTCAAGAAAGCTTATTCAAATCTAGATCCTCAATTGCAGAGTATGTAGTTCCGAGTTCCTCAGACCCATGCCAGTTATCTGAGCATTATCTTTACTGATCTGAAAGGAAACAACAAATGAACATGATATGGCATTGGGAAATGTTTTCTGAACCAGCCCTCATTCTTTTAAAACACAACTGAAGAGCCACCTATAAAATCTTTGACAAAATATGGCCAGACCCCAGCCAGGGGCATCCTTATTTCTGCTTATTGTTGAGACAAAATTCTGGCGCAACAAAAAAATTTGGATAGTTCCTAGAAACGTAGCCAGATGGGATTGATTTGATCCCTATCTGAAATTTCCTTGAAAAAAGAGATCATAGTAAATGTCCAACTATTTAATTTATGTCCTGGAGCCTTTGTTTCCCAACCATCTTTGGACTTCGATTGAAATACAGTGTAGGCACGTTCAAGACCACATCAGAAGTAGCTGTGAAGTGGGAAGTGCACTGGGATTGGGCCAAGGGCCCTGGGCCTCGCCAGGCGGGGCTGCTCAGTACTTGTCCCCTGGACAGGCCCTTGCCATCCTCACCTGCAGAGGTTTGAAGCGGCAAGGAAAGAGCCTGTGCACCCAGGGGACGGCCCTGAGTCCCTCGCGCACATGCTAGCTGTGCAACTTTTGGCCCAGTGATCATGCTGTCTACCTCATGGAGTTGTCATGAGGATCAAATAACGTGTTAAGAGCTTGGCACACGATAATCATTTTCCTTTTGCCCTTTTGCTCCGCAATCGGTTCAAATGAAGGATTAAATGATCTGATCTCTAAGAACCCTTTTAGATCAAATTTCCTTAGGATTTCAAGTCAGCACAAGTGAGATCCTGCCTTTGGAAGCATTGATTTCAGAGTCGCTATGGAATCCTAGCTCGGGAGGGGACAGTTTCGCTGGCTTTGCATTTTGCACGGGTAGCTAGGCCTCAGCACTCACACGGAGGCCTTCTCCTGCACAGGCCTACGCTACTGTGAGGTTGTCCGTGCGCTTCTGTTAGCTTCTTCCCTTCATGGCTTTTGTCCAGTGCAGAAAATGAATTTCCTGAGGACAAGCCCACCCCTGTCATCTCTTTGACAAGCCCCCCAACCACCTCATCTCCTGTGCACCTGTATGGTGGGCCACACTCAGGCATGACTAACTGGTTGATAGGGAGTTTGATTGACAGGGGATTTATTTCATTGGGTCAGCCTTCCTGGTCCTGGCTTCAATGTCCTACTCACTGCAGCTGGCTATTGGTTTATTTCAGCCCATCTGCATACCCCCAAGACACCCACTCACCTCAGAGCTCCATGTAACTCTTGCAGGTATCCTTCCATGCTGCTCTAGCAGGTCTCCACCTGCCCTCATAGGTTAGAACAATGGGAGTGATGGGGCCCTGCCGTTTGTTAGGAAAATAAAACAGAACACATCATTTCCAAATATTACAGAAAAGGAATGACTCATTTAATGTTAGCCGCTTAAATATTATCTTTAGAAATGGCTTCCCTTTGGTTCATCAAGCAGTCTCATCTCCAGTGTATAATGGGAATGTAATTGCTGAGTTGTAATTCCAACGATATTACCTTCCCTGTAACTCATGCTAGGTGCCCTCAGTGATGGAGCAGAGTTCTCTTGGATTTCCACTTCATGCACATACTGGTACCTTTCCTGTTCCCTGGCCTGTGCTCTCACCCATCCTGAGAGGAGTTAATCCACACGCCGGTATATCCTGAGTCCTTTTTATGTTTCCAGCATTTTGTGAATTCACCTCGGGGACTCGTTCACCTACTTCTTCATTCATTCCACAGATATTTACAAGAGGGATAATAGCCACTTGCTTTGAACACAGAGTTTCTTTCTAATCTTATGAATGGAATATGACTAGCACAGTGCCTGGCACATAGTAGGTACTCAATACATTTTTTTTTTTTAAGCAACTCTTGTGGTTTTTGATGGGCTGTGTCAAATACAGAAGCCCTAGGGCCTAGATAGATTTGCCTGGAGGAAACCCTTTGCTGCTTTCTTCAACAGAATACATGGAATATAGTTTAATCATTTAATCATATATGCAATCATATATTTAATCAAGATGCCCCAAAGCCCATTTTGAACATCAGTGCTGTAGCAGAATGAAGCGACAGAGTCCTTTGTGCCTGTATGAAGTAAGTTCAGAGGCTTGTCTTTGTGGTGCTTGTGTTTGTTATAGTTTGCTTCCTTCCCTGCAGTGAGACTGTGGGATGCTTCTTTCTTTTTCTGTCAATGTGTCTCTTTGTGATAACAAGGATCATGCGTTTATTTAGCATTTTTCATATGCAGTATTTTATTTAGTCCTTACATCAACTTTGCAGGGTAAATAGAATCATCTCTAATTTGTTGATTAGAAGGGTGGGGGGGCTGTGAAGCTTTTAAGAGTTGAGCAATGTGCCAAAGACCACATGGATAGGGAAGGGGGCAGTGGGACCGAGAACCAGGTCTTCTGATTCCAAGCCAGGGGCTCTTTCTGTGCCAGTAGCCTGCCTCCTTTAGCAACTCCTTACTTCGTCTCAGGGTACTGATGACCTGCCACAGACCTTGTTTAAAGAGGGTGTAAATGACTGGGGAAAGGTTTAAGAGGCTGTGCTTCAAAGAGACTGTTTGAGATCTAGTGCCTGGGTTTGTGACCTCTCTCTTTACTGGCTGTTGACAGACCTTTTTCTTCTTTTTCTCTGATGTATAAACAAGGAAGATGGATAGCAGATAGGGTTGCCAGATTTAGCAAAAAACAAAGCAAACAAAGAACAGTATCAACAAAAAAACGTAAGATGCCCACTTAAATTAGAATTTCAGATAAACATTTTTTAGTACGTATTTACCATGTATTATTTGGGACATATTATAAAAAAGAATGATTTTTTTTGGGGGGGGGTTCTAGCTGTAATTCAGATCCAGCTGAGTGTCCTTATTTTATCTGCAGCCCTAATAGCTGAGCTCTGGCTGCAGGAGGGGTCTTGGCTCAGTAATGATAGAAGTGCCCAGAGTAAGAATGGAGGCCGGGAAAAGAAACCGGTAGGTTAGGTTGCAAATCTATAGTGTTAATTAGATAATGCTTCCTGGAAACAATGGTTCCTGAGCTGCTGTTTACACAGCAGTAGGGAAATGGTTTGGCAGGTAGCTGGAGAAGGAGCCATTCACGTGAACAGGAGAAGAGCAAACTGGAAAAGGATGCTGGCCAGAGGCATGCACACAGACCAAACAAGGGCCAGTTTTGACTAAAAGTAAAGTACTCTTCGAACATAACGGTGTTTTGTCCCCTGCCTAATATAATGATCAGTTTGGTTCCTGTACGGGAAAGAGGGAAAATGGTGTCACCTTCCCTGTGCTCTCAGGGTGATCTGACAGTGATTGTTTGAAAATCTTTGGTGCCCTCAGGCCGTAAATTTAAGGAGCAACCTGCCTTGAAAATGGAATTAGGTTGCTAAAGACATCTTTTAGGCGGTCTGGAATTTCTTGAAATCTGGGATATCATTTTTTTCCCAATAGTGTCTTGAGATCTCCCAAGCCCTGCTTTTAAAGGCTGATTGCTACCTGCTAGTAGGGAATTTGCCTGTGGAAGATCCCAGGTAAGGGAAGTTTACAGGGTAAGTTGAAAATCGCCAGCCTGTTAAATGGGATGATGCAGCAAAGATAAGACGTTCTTCGTGAAGTGCCTCTTCTGGGTGTGCAAGGGTTTCACACATGTGCCTTTTCGCATGTCTTTGGGAAGGTTCTCCTGCCCCCACAGGAGCAGGGACATGCCTCATGCCCTTGTCTGAGTCTCTTTCCCTCTCCTTTCTTTCTAGGGTGTTTTACATTACAGATCCAAGGACCAAGCAACTCCCTTTTAATATTTATATTAATTTTTCTTGAGTGCTTATCATACACCAGATACATAGGAAGATGCACAGTCCAAACCTCCTCCCTTAATGGGTTTTTGGAATGCCAACTGGGTGCCTGACCCCATGGTGGGTCTTTTACCTCCCCTTCGGCACCCATGTTACTGGAGGGAACACGGACAAGTAGCTGAGGGCGCCAGGGACTTGCCTTGTACCCCACAGCTGATAAGCAGCAGAGTTGAGATTCGAACTCGTGTCTTCTGACCCTAACGTCTTACCTTCTACCTGCCCCAACATCAGTCAAGGCAGGGATGACAAGCCAGGGCAGGGTGGATGGTGCGCAGTGATGTGGGACTACATGGACTGAACTCCTGTTTCTTTAAGACATGTTTACTCTGACAAGCTGGTGCTGCAGCCCCAAGGTTTTGCCTAGCTTCATAGAAGTGTGGACATTGAGTCCAGCTTTCCCCAAACATCTAGAACCAAAGCTGGGCATCACACAGGGTCAAGCTCTGGGACCCTGAACCCTGCATCTCTGGGTTTGAATAATCTGGAGAAGAATCACCTGCTGAGAACCAGGAGAAAGGCAAGCAGGTGCCCTTCCCACCAGTGGATTGTGGGAATGGCTGAAATTCACTGGAAGGCTTGGTTCTCCCTGAGAGCACTCCGGGGGCAGGGGGTGTTGAAAGTACTTGCAGAGTGTGCAGAGGCCAAGGAGGACTTTGCAAGAACCTGTGGAGCAGGGGTGGCATGTCACTATGGAGCCATGCTGGGCATGGGTGCCACCCCAGACTCAGACACTGCCCTCTCTCCTCCTTCCACCTGCATACCAGCTGTTAACTCCCTAGTAGCTGCATCATGGAAAGTTCTGGGGGCCCCAAGGAAGGGCTGGGGTAGGAGATTTAGGGGGGTTGCTTAGAGCAGTAGCTATTAACTAACTAGTTCTGAAGTATTTTAATGATTTAAATACCTGGTAAAATCTTAAGTGCTTTATTACATATATTAACTTGGGTAACCTTCACAAATAACTCTAAGAGTTAGATTCTGTTAATATTGACATTTCATGGATATTGAAACAGACACAGTCATTAAGTAACTTCCCCAAGATCCCACAGCTGGAAAGTGGCAGAGCTGGATTTGAACCCCTCAGCTTAATTTTGAAGACTGTGTTTTTAATTACAAGGTGATTTCTGTCTCTTCATGTAAGTTGCCTCTACTCTTTCTGGAGTTGGTCTAGGCTGTCTATCTGAAATCATTCATTTCAGAACCATGGCATGGAGGTGGCTGAATAGGTTTGGTCATAGTGTAGTCTCTCCCTGAGGTCCTAAAAAGGAGGAAGGGATGATGTTTAGGCCTTGGAACCTTCATGGAGTTCCCCTTTCATCTTTCTTCCCTGCCAAATTCCAACATCCAGGACCTGGAGGAAGGAAAGGAGAAACTGACCCACCCCGCCTCCCCCTGCCCCGCACCCCCCAGGGCCTTGCCCAGCATAGGAAACCCCATGAGTCGCCTCTGAGACTAGCTAAGTGTGTGAAGAAACTGGGCCCATGTGGTAGCGCTCAGGCTCAAAGGAAATTTTACGATGCACAGCTTGCCTCTGTTTTCCATCCAGAACCACTGCAGGCCCGCTGGGGTCCTGGGGAGGCCACCTTCCCAGTCTCTCCGGAAACCTCCGGGAGGCCATGCCCGTGGCTTGGGTGTCTGTGGGTGGCGTGTGGGAGGCTGGGCTGTGGCGTGTGCGCGCGCACGTGCGTGTCTGCGTGCGCATGCGTGTGCAGAGGTACCCCACCCCGCTCCTCGGCCCGGGACGGACTCCTGTTGCCCAGGTTCTAGAGGAAATGTGTTCATTGTTCCAGTGCTTTGGGACAATGGGCTTGCTATTTTTAAAATTTGTGACCCCAGGAAGAGATAGATGTTGACACTGTGTCCGCGTGGCTGTGGCTCAGCCCAGTACTTGCCCGCTTTCTCTGAACGTCCCCTTCACATCTCAGCGCCTGCTTCAGGGTATACCCCGGGAGCACCTTCGAAGCCTTGAGGATGACTCCCTTAGTCTGCCAGTGTGACAAAGCTCAGGTTCGCTGGGTCTCAGCAGGGGGTGATGGGAAGGTCTTACAAGGTAGCATTGAGAAATCAGCATTTCGCTTATTTCTAATAAACCTAATAAATCTTTGTATCCACTTCATGATAAGAATAGACAGGTAGATCCATAAATACACACAAAGCAGTGTATATGTGACAACCATCTGGTTTCTCATTCCCCTCAAAGGCTCTTTTGGGAGTGCCCCGTGATTTGAATCATCTGACCTCTGGATTTCTGCCCAGCCACCTCTCTTCTCGGAATGCTAGGCCCGCATGTAGCCCTTTGACTCTGGCTAGTGCCACAGACCCTGTCAGACTTAGGTCATCTGACCCTCTTCTAATGAGTGAGGCGCCCTTTCTTGTATGGCAGCATCCCCTACTTCAGCCCATCTCCTGCCTCGTAATTCTTCACTCCCCTAAGTTCTTCCAGGGCAGAGACTGTGCCTTACTCTGTGTCCTATCACTAGGTGTCTATGAGCCTGCCATGCATGTGCAGTTAGCACCCAGATGAAGGAATGGGGGCTCCTCCTTCTCTACCTCCCCACACACTCCACACTTTCCCCCCATCTATCGGTGAGGAGTGGACTGAGATTTACCAACACTCATGGTTGCCTGTCTTCCAGATCATTTCCTTGTCATTTGTACTTCCGCCAACATCTGGGTGCTGTGTGCAAGGCCCATTCACAACGTTCATTATTTCATTTCCTTCTGAAGACAACTCTGTGAAGCATCTGCCTGCTGCGTAAGCATCTACTTTCTGGAGGTAGATGGGGGAAGGAAGGAAGGAAGGAAACCAGGCTCTACATATTTACTTGTGGGTTTAGTAAAAAGCTTCAGCAGAGGTCCTGCATGCAGCCAGCTCAGAACCAAACACAGTAGCAGGCTCTGGGCCTGACCCCCATGTGCTGGTCAGCAGGAGTGCAGGTCCGAGGATCAGAGAATCTCAGAGGACAGGAACCCAGCAGCCATGAGGGCCAAGCTCATAGCTCCTGCCTTTAGAATTCCTGGGTAGATTTGTCTTCTGGGGTCCGGACCCCTGTGCCCCACTCAGGCCTGTTCTCCCTCTGCCTCATTCAAGCCTGAGCTGTAGACACTACGCCAGAGGTGCCCACTCATGTCCCTGGGCAGCTTCTGCAGGAGGCCAAGTTCCCTCAACCCCTTCCCACCTTGGGAACAGGTCTCAGACCCCAATGCCACCCTCCCTGCTTCCCTCCTGCTCTAGGAGACTATGTATGTGCAGGGGGCATGTCTCAGCCGTCAGGCATGTCTCAGCCGTCAGACCCGAATCCAGATGAGGGGCTGGGAGTGAGAATTTCTACCCTGGGGCTGTTCTCACAGAGCCATTGGGAACAGCCCTTGGAACATACTGAGAGAGTCCCTGCCAGCTGGGAACTTTTGTGAGGTCTCAGGGAGAGAAGCTTGCCCTAGAAAAGGCAGTGAGGTCGTTGTGCCACAGACCCACTCTGAGCTGTGAATGGGCCCTTCCTCACCTGCAGTGGAGGTGAGGGATCGGCTGGGCTAACTGCCAGGTGGGACCATTCCCCACGGACGTGCCCAGGGATGGGGAGGGGTCTGGACAGCCCAGGGGAGGCCCAGGCCAGTCCTGACCTCCTGGACCTGCTGCCCACCTGCTGGATCTCGGGTCTGCAGACCCACCTCCCTCTTCGGGGCAAGGGCAGACAGCCCCCAGTCCTGGCCAGAAGGAGCTAGACCCTTCAGACCCAGCTTGGGGGTACTTCCAGTGATTTCCAGCCCATGCTGAGTCACGCAGCTTCTCAGCCACTTAGTCAGACAAGCCCAACGTGGAGGTGATTGGCATGCTCCAGACACCAGAGCCCGCTCTCCTGTTGGCGTTTCTGGTGTCTTCTCACTGAGCCACAGCACCTGGTGCAGGACTACAAATAGTCTCCCTGAGGGAACGGGGCTCACAAGCCGGGTGGGCAAGGATTTCAGGCGAGTAGTCGACACAAGAAGAGGCACTATATTAAGGCCTGGTTATGTTTAGAAGTCATCCTGAGAATGTTTGGCATGCTGAATATAAACTCGCACTTCCGTCTGCCTGCCACACTTTAAGATCTCTCCCGGAGGGACCCAGAACGTGGGGCGCCCTGGAGAAGGAGCCGGAAATGTCTCAGGGGAAAGGTTTCTTTCTCAGGAACCAGGGGACAGTGGGAAATAATTCCCGAGCTTGCTCCTCTCCTGGACTTCCCAGATGAAAGATGGGGACATGGATGGATGTGAGCATGTCAGCATTCAGATGCCAGTGGGAAAAGCTCTCCTTTGAAGTCCACCCAATCCCTAAATGCCTTTCTAGTGGACATCCTCTGAGAGGATTATACTTTGGAGTCCAGTTAGCCCAGAGCAGTGAAGAGGATGGCTTTCCGGACCCTTGCTGAATTGAAGGATGACGGCCCCAGAAAGGACTGTGGGTCTTTATCCAGTCCCCTCACTCGATAGATGGGGAAACTGAGGCCCAAAGACAGTATCGTGACCTGCTCAAGGTCACACAACCATTGAGCAGCAGCCTAGGCTGTAGGTTGCGGGATTGGTTTGCTCTAATATGTTCCCGTGGATTGTAAAAACATGTCTGGGGTGGGAAATGAAAGCACCCTTCGGATTGAGATGGCACCAAAATGCAGCTTATGGAGCTAAGATTTGGTTTGGAAAGTGGTCTTAGCAGCTTTGGGATAATTTGCCCAAAGTTTGGGCTGAGTTTTAACCATCTAGGAAATTCCAACAGAATCAGGGAGATTCTCCAGGACTTTCTTTATTGGAATCATCTTTTTTTTTTTAAGGTGAGGGGAAAATGGAAGGGCTCACATGGGATAGATGTCTTACAGGCAAATGTTTGACTCTGCCGGGCCAGGGGCATCTTTAGTAGGGACACACCATGCAAGGAGAGAAAGCCCGCCCACAGCCCACCCTGCCCTTATCCTCACTGAGATGTTAGCCTTGTGCACAGCATGGTCCGGGTGTGCAGTGTACCTACCGGACTCCGGAGGAAGGTCCTGTAGACAAGTGGGAAGAGCTCTGGACTCACACAGGTCTGGCTTTAAGTCCCAGCTCTGCTTCTCTGCTGCTTTATAAAGACTTGAGCTATTTCAGCTTCTGAGCCTCTGTCTCCTCCTCCATAGGATGAGGGTAGGACTGTTTATGCTCAGGGCCTGGCACAGTGTCCTCCGAAAAGGGCTCCACATATAGTAGATGCTCCAGGAATACTGCAGTCTGACTAGGAATTTGCAGATTGGTTATTTGCTTAGTCTTGGGGAGGAAAGAAGAGTAATTTCCCATGAATCAATGTATAAAGATGTAGTGATTGCAGAGATCAGAGAAAGAAATGGAGCAAGGTGAAAGGAGTGGCCCCAGGGCTCACGAAAAGTTTCAGAATTCCTTTTGGGCTCTCTAGCTATGATGTTCACCTTGGGAATCATGTTTGTTCACTCAGTGGCTTGTCTGGAAAACTCTAGTGAGGTGACCCTTTCCTTCTTGTGACATTCTTGGTTTGGCGGCTTCTGTGGAATTCCTTCTTGCTGCATATGTCTTCTCTCACCACACCAGAGTAAGAGCAGAGACCCCACCTTGCTCCACCAAGTTGAGAACCCATTGCTGAGAAAAACCCAGGACCGGACCTTCCTCAGAGGATTAGGTTGTGACAATATTAATACTAATCAACCCTGATGGAATGGCCATCACATACCAGCCACTGTGCTGGCCACTTTACTTCAAGAGTCAACGTAGGCCACTATCATGACCCCATTTTACAGATGAGGAAGTTAAGGCACTAGAGAGGTCCTGTAATTTGCCCAAAGTCACGTGAATAGTCAGTGGCAGAGGTGGGATTTGAACCCTGGCAATGTGACTCTAGAGTTTGTGCCCTTGACCACGACACCATATTGCCCTTCAAATAATAGAAAGAGAAAGATCAAAGGGGGAGAATGGGGCAGAATATGCCCATTGACAGGAGATAGAAGAGGAAGTGCTCTGGGTCGGGTGGCCAGTTATGTCAGTGAACTGATTAGCCCAAATGCCCCGATGGCTTGTTGAATGGGTAACATTCACTCCCTGCAGGCTCAGTTGTTGGCCTGAACCGTAAGTACCCCCTGCCCTTGTCCAGCCCTTCTCCACTGAATGAGAGCTGAGCTCTGCCCCCGTCACCATGCACCCCTGCCCCAGCCGGCCACCCTTGCCTGGCCCCGTAGCCTTCTAATCATTGGAAACTAGCATCTCTTGGGTTGGAAAGGACCGTGAAGGTCACCCACTTCATTCTCCCACCCAACTCAGGCATCCCTCTGTGGTCTTCCTGGCAGGACCTGTCGGATCATCCAAGGATGATGAAGTCTCCTCCAAATACCCGTCGAATCATTGGAATGCTCTTGTTCATAACCACAAGCCAAAGGCTGCCTCCTCACGGTGGCTCCCACAGGGCCTCTGGTCTGCTCCCTCAGGGCCTTTCTGAAGGCAGTGGCTGCAGGAACTATCAGACACTCTAACTCACGCCTTTCAATCTTGGCCCTACTGACGTTTTGGGACAGAGAATTCTTTGTTGTCAGGAGCTGTCCTGTGCACTGGAAGACGTTTAGCAGCATTCCTGGCCTCTACCTACGAGATGCCAGGAGCAGTCCTCCCCCCAACTTGTGACAGCTGGGGGGATGTCTCCAGACACTGCTCAATGTCCCCAGGAAGAAGGGGGGCTAAATTGCCCCTGGTTGAGAGTCACTGCCCCAATTCTGCCTCTGATGGCCATTAGCTAAATAGAAATCACCTTCCTCCATCTTACATCTGCTGAGTGCTCTGTCTGGGGGCCCAGAGTAAACAAGCTAGAGGTCCTCACAGCCATTCTCTGGCCCAGAGGTGGTTTGATTCCCTTGGTCGCCCGTGTCAGGAGTTGGAGGTGCGATAGTGAGCCACTCACTCCCTGGGCCCTGTCCTGCCTCCCTCTGTTCCTCCTCTCCTCAGGGTGGCTAATGCAGCCTGATGAGTGATGACTTTTGCAAGGATTGAGTGAATGTACGGTTGAGAGGCCAGTCATGGAGGGACCGGTTGATTGTAATGCTTTCTTTCCCATTTATCCTTCCTCGAGATCTTTTCTATGGTGATCATCTCACTTGATTTGGTGTCTCTGGTGCTACAGAATGGAAAACATCACGAGCGTTTCTGTCTTGGCTTGGTTTCCAGAGAACATGTTTTCTGGCTGTGGGATCTGGAGTTCTGTGTTCCCCTGGAGTGTCCAATCCCCACCCCTACCCCCCAGATCCACACCCACCGCCTCTCCCACATACCCTGGGCCCAGAAACTATACAGTGAGGAAACTGGAGCAAGAAGGAGATGGTCCCCAGGCTCCAGAAAGGCCTGAGAACAGAAGTAGGAGTCCTGTTTTATCAGGTTCCTGTCTACCCAGCACAGGAGGCCCGAGTAACCTGCCCTGCCCAATGGGGTCTGACTCAGAACTGTGTTGGCTGAAATGCCTGGCTTTTACCCCAAATGCAGCACAATCACCTCTGTCCCCAGAGTCACAACATCCCCCTCCTGTGCTTCTAGTTTGCTCGGCAGCAGCTTGGTGACATGGGCAGTGAGGGGCATTAGATGCTCACCTAATGTCTTAGAACCCACACTGTGGGCCTTTGGCAAGAGACTCGCTGCTGAAAATGCTACCCCATGGGGCCTGTCATCTTCTCCCCCTTCCCTGCTTGGCTAATGAGGTCTCCTAGGCGGCCTGAGGTTGTCAGAAGGTCTATATGGTGAGACCTCAATTGACAGCCCCTCTGGGAATACAGTTCCCCTGTAATTAAATTCTTATGTTAAAAAAAAAAAAAAAAGTCTTCATCAATCATATAAAACAAGCTGCCTGCATTTGATGTGTGTGGGTTGCAGGAAGATTTGGTAAAAAGTGGTAGGGTTTGAAGACCTACATAAGACATGCCAGGTGAATTCCCTGTCTTACTGCTGCTCCCCCTGCCTTTGCCAGTAGCAGCCTTATTCCTGGTCTTGGAGGGGGATGCTTGGACCCAAGGACCACTGAATAAGCACCACACTCCTTGTTGGGAGAAAGAGGTCCTGTGTTTGAGTGTTTGGGACAGCAAACCAGTTCAGGATGATCCCTGACCTACCTCTTGGTGGTGATATGGGCTCTGAAAAGGCAGGTATCCTCTCTGAACCTCAGTTTTGCCAATCTGGAAAGTTGGATAGTGATGTTCACGCTGACTTTCTCAGAGCAGTGGTGAGGGTCCGATGAGACTCTGCAAGACAAGTGCCTTTTGACTCCAAAGCGTGCACAAAAGGGATTGACAGATGGTTATTGTGGAGAGAAGGGTGGAGCTCCTACTGGGTGCAAAGCAGCGTGCTCAGTGCTGCCGGGAGGTCACCTGTCGAATCTGCGTCAAGGCGAGGGAGGTGATTGGGAGTTCGGAGGAGGGCCAGATTACTCGGGCTGGGAGGCTGAAGGGTGTTGTGTGAGAGAAGGTGACATCACACGGAATCCTGGCATATGGATGGGATCTCCAGGGGGAGAGATGGTGGACTGTATCCAGCTCCGCCCACGAGTCTCCTGAGGCCTGACTCAGCCTAGGGAGTGGGCCCCATGGGTTTCAGGAAGTTCTGAAGTCCGTGGTGCCTTGTGGCGGGGTGGGGGCCTGTGTCTTCTTGGCTCTGCTCCTATACCCTACCTGTCCCCTGCAGGATGCTTGTACACTGCTGCTCTGGATTACTTTCCTGGATCGAGCACTCTCTGCAGCCCCCAGGAGCTCTACAGCTCACCCAAGCAGGGCTTATGAGGGTAGGAGGTGGAAAGGGAGAGGACTGCAAAGGTCTGCTTGAAGCAAGTCAAAGCGCAAAGTGTCCCGTGGAGGAGGCAGTAGGACCATGTGGCCTTGGATGTGCTGCATGCCCCCCAGGGGTGCTGGGGGCCAGGGAACGCACTCTGGTCTGGAGGGCTTTCTGGAGGAAGTGGAGTGTGAACCGTGGCTCAGCCGTGGACAGGATTTGAAGGGGACAGTGCTCCAGGTGGGCGCTGCTGTGCAGGCTTGGGGCTGGGGCTGGACAAGGCCTGTCTTGGGGATTATGATTAGAACCACCTGGCTGAAGCAGAGCTGTGTGGAGAACAGCAGAGGGAGCAAGGCCAGAATGGTGGGGGGACCACACCTTCTGGCTCCGGAATGCCAGTTAGGCATCTCAGTATCATACTATAGGCAGCAGGGTCTTTTTGAGTGTGGATGGAGAGGTGATATAAAACAGTGCTAGTTGTGTTTTTGAGTGATTAATCTGGCAGCTGTGCTCCCAGGATGAGAGGGGAGAGAATCTGGAGACAGACTCCCATTGGGAGGCCCTTGCAGTGGCCCAGGAGCCAGATGAAAATGATGGAATTGGGGGTTTGCTTCTGAAATGCAGTGGGGGGAGAAGGGGGGTGGCTAGGAAGAAATGGATGGAGTCCATCCTCCAGAACCTCCTAAACCTGTGCACGCCCCACCTTCCATCTCAGCTCTGCCACGGTCAAGCTGCCAGGCCTCCCCTCCCCTGCCCCCCCCCCCACAGGACGGCAACGCCCTCAGACCCCTGCCCCCCCTTGCCCACACCTGTCGCAGAAGCCAGCGTAAAGCTTGGAATGGAGAGCACAAGGCCAAACAAACAGCTTTGTGTTTCTTCCAGTGTCTCTGGGTCATACTCCAGCCACCTGCTTGGAGTTCCTATAAGCCAGATCTTTCTTTAGATGCGTGAGCAAAGTGGCTAGCCAGGAACTAGAGAATGTAGTCAGCAGTGGAACTGAATCCCATCTTTGAGAACCAGGGACCAAGGGGGGGAAATGTCTCACTGGCTGTGTATGTTCTGTTTGGGCCACAGGGATGGCCCTCTACTGACTGGTCCAGTGGCCTGTCATGTGGAAAAGACCAGAAATGGGATCTGCTTGGCAAAAAGAGCCAAGGTACTCCTGCCTACAGGGTGGGTTAAAATTCAATTTTTCTGAGCATGGCAAGAGAATGCTGAACCTCAGCTGCTCGACACCAGCTTGTGCTTTCTCCAGACATGACAAGACTGGCCTTGATTTCTGGTTCATTCTCATTTCCCTGGTCTACTCTCTCCCTTTCAGGTTCAACCCAAATATTCTTTTCAGAGCTGGTGGATTTGGCTCCAGTCTTAGTTGCCGTTTTGGTGAGCAACTGTACGTAACCCAGGTTTTCACAGTAGGCAAGCTAAAGAACCCTGAAGAAATGAAGCCAAATGCTCAGGGTTTTAGGGGGGCGTCTGGGGAGGACCAGGAAGGAACCATAACATTTTGTAAAGTGGATATTAAACCTACAGCAGCAAAACCAGCTTTGTTTCCCTTACACCCTCCCCAACAATATTTACAGTATGTACCTTCTGTTGGATATACCATCAGCATCAATTCTTGAATTGGAAAGGGGTTTTTCACCATTGTCAGGCCAAAGCAGTTTCGAGCCTTCCTTTAAGACCCTCTCTCTGGAAGAGAACAGGTCCATTCAGCTGATATGTGCCACCTTCCTCCATCAGTCGTTAAAGGATTGAAAAACTTGAGCTGCTCTGAGCCCTGCAAATGCCCCGTGCCCCTTCTAGGACCTTCTCACCATCCCACACTTCAGCAACTCACAGCTAATGCTGGTGCTGGACTCTGCCCCCACCCTATTCCTCGGGCCCATTCTGACCAGGGAGTACCACATTAACTGTTAAATATTTTGAGAAGCTCTCTCTCTATAGTCTGCAGGTGATGCCAAGTCCCTTAACAGAGTACTAGAATTTCCTGCTGCTTTATTTCTCCCTTATTAAGATAGAAATGGTACTTGTCAAAACCCTACTCACTCTCTTAGGCCCAGCCCAAATGTCACTTTGTTGATGAAGGCTGTCCTGGTTACAATGAGTCACCTGCTTTTTTGCCCACATGACACTGAGTTCATGCCTCTTTTACGGAACTCCTAGTACAGCAATGCTCACAACGGGGGCCATTCAGCAATGTCTAGAGACATTTTTGGTGGTCCAAGCTAGACATAGGTCCTACTGGCATCTAGTAGGTAGAGACCAGGGATACTGTTGCACATCCTCCAATATAAGGGACAGGCCCTACAACAAAGAATTACCGGTCCCACACATCAGTAATGCCAACCGACATGTCTCGTGTCTGTCCAGCTCCTACCTGTGAGCTTCTTGAGGCAAGACACTGTAGCTGGTATCATGTTCCAGCCCACTCCTCCCTGCCCCCACCCCTCAGGAACCAGGGCGATCCTTTGCATTTAGTTGGACACTCACTAAATGCACTGAATTGAATTCATTCAGTTAAATTGAATCAAATTGAATTGAACCTAAGCTACCCACCAATCAGTAGGCAAATGCACCAATTACCCTGTGCGGTAGTGCGATCTTTCCTTTGCTTCACGATCCAAGTGAAGAAGGTTCTGGTCAAGCCCACACCAGTAGGCTAGCCTGGGCCCCAGAAGTTGAACCCAGGAGCTTAGGGACGACTGTGGATATTTTAAAGGTTCGTAAACTGTGTCACTGAATAGCCTTGACTCCTTATTTATCGTGCATCTCAGGGACACAAGAAGTATGACCTTCTCATCACCCCAAAACAGATGGATCTAAGAACTACCACTGCCCCAGCTCTCTTTTGTAGTAGGTGTGGGAGAAGTGCAGGACCCTCCGGCATATGGACTTGGAGGCAGTGCGGTGAGGAGAAGAGCAATATTCTTGCATTGTAACCCACAAAGAAAATGTTCATATCTCTTCTACGCCAGTACTGACAGTCTGACCTTGACCTGTGGGCTTAGTTCCCTCACTTGTAAATGGGAAGAATAAATTCTTACCTGCTTTGAGGCAGGAGCTGGACTTGGTCATCTCGTTGCCTGACCCAAAATATACTAAGCATTCTATGTGCATTGCTTCATTTACCTTTATCAGCATTCTTGTACCAGATGATGAGGCCACTGAGGCTCAGAGAGATTGCACTGCTTGCCCAGGGTCACACAGCTAGCATGTGGTAGAGCCTGGTTCCAAATCCAGAGTCCATGCCTTGCCCACTCCGGAACACCACTTCATCCTTTCCCTCCACTTCTCAAAAATGCAGCATCTACCCATCCTTCCATCCTCTTCATGGGGTCTTAAAAACGTAAGACTGTTTTGCCTGGGTGTTTTTGAGCCATTTTTGGAATATACACAGTGATCTCTGGCTCTCACTCACTGACTAGAACCGAAGTTGGACAAGATTAGAATTGGAGGTTTCTTTTTATTCAAGATTAGATTTTCTGTTCCATCCAGAAAAACCTGCTGTTCCCCAGCTATATACTCCCTGGTTTCAAGTAGGTCTAAAATTGCTAGAGAATTACCTTGCTTTGAGGCAGCTGGTATTTCTGTTTCCTGATGAAAGTAGATACTAGAGAGTGGAACTACCCAGAAACCAGGGGGCGGCATGTTGGCCATACGGAAGGCAAATAAAGCTCGTTTTCTTTTCTTGGCCCTCTTAAAGATGTGTCTAATTCTGGGCATGTTTAGTTTGGTTCATCTGTATCTGGAAAGGTTCTTCTTTTCTCCCTAAGTGACATCTCTCTTGAGCACACAATTCCCTCTTCTCAAGGTGAGCAATCCCCTCTCCAGCTGTTCGTAATTATTAATTAGTGAACAAAGAGGCTAACAAACAAAATTAGCTATTGGGCCATAGTTTGGGATTGAACCAAAGGGAGAAGAAAGACCTCAGTGTGCTTGTCTTTTGCCCCTAAAAAAAGGGGGGGGGGAACAACAAAATATAACACCTTTGCCCTTGGTAATTTATCACAGTCACATCCGTGATGTCCATAGCCAGCATATTCACGCCATATGAGGAGTGGTTGCAGGGGATTCCTCACCTCCTTGGCAGTGGAGGGGTCCCAGAGAGGCTCCCCACAGAGCATGCGTGGCTTCATCATAGGATGGAGAAAGAATGAGCTGCCATTCTTTGGAAGGGGTATGCTCCATCCTACCCATCTGCTTGTCAGTGCTGACTCAGGGGAAGTGGTACCCTCCTCTCTCTCTCTCTCTCTCTCTATATATATATATATATATATACACACACACATACACCAGTATACCAAGTGCAGAGGGAGATATAGGCATTCATATTCCACTAACGTTTCTTGGCATGTAATTACATCATCTCTTTTAAATCTCATTACAACCCTTTCCATTTATTGGCCAAGAGATTGAGACTAAAGAGCTACGGACTTCCTTGGAGACACACCTAATAAGTAGCAGTACCAGGAATTAACTGTGGTCTCCAAATTCAGTGCTCATAGTCTTAGGAATTTACAACTAATAAATGCCAATTTCACTGGGAATACCAAAATAGCATATAAGAAAGGATTTGAAAAGAGAGGTGCTAAATTATGAGCTACTAAGTGCACTCAGCTTTCTAGAAGCTGCACAATCCAGGTTAACCACAAAGTGGTGGGTGGTCTGTGGGTGGGAGAGTGGGAGGCTCACCCAGTGGCTGTTTTGTGAGATCACCCCTCGGGAAATATTTAGAACCCAATGCCCACTTTCTAACTTCCTCAACAAAGTGCCACTTTCCTTGCTGGATGGTGGGGTAATTGTTCTAGGCCCCTGGAGGCTGCAGAGGGAGATTTTTTTCTCAATTTCCCTGCCCTTCTGCTGCCCCTCTTGTCCCTGCTGTCTTCCTCCTGCCTTCCTGCTGCCTTGACCCCTGAATTCTGTCCCTCTTTGTATCCTGCTCTCTGTCTTGCTTCCCTTCTTCCTTCTGGCTGTCTCACCTTTCATATCATACCCCCGAGAAGGTTCTGCATCCCTTAAAAATCTTCTCCAAAGTGGATTTGTGCTTATGATGAGTGGCTGTCATTGGCACCAGGGCTGTGGATGACCCACCCCTTCCCTGGACTCTGGCTCCCACATCCCATTCTGTTTTCCACCCTTCTCCATTGCTGAGTCCCAGCCCACTGAGTTCCATCACCAAGATCAACGGCGAAGCTAAGCAGTCCTTCCTGGCATACGGACCAGCCATCAAGTAGGCCCTCAGCCCCGTAGACTCACCTTGTTTCTTTAGCAAGCACCCAGAAAACTTTTGGGGTATGTTGTCATGGAAATGATGGAGTCTTCCTTGTAGTCCCTTCCTTAGACTTTCTTATGCAACTTGCCTCTTTCCGGAGTGCTGGGATGCTACAGGGAGGTTTCTTAAATTAATCCTGTCAAAATAGCCTTCGAGTTCTTTTGGAGCAGGGATTTTTTTTTTTTTTTTTTTATCTCACAAGACACAAACTGTTCAAGGGAAGAACTGGGAACAAAGACAGCTCGAGAGGACTGGAGGGAGCTTGGAGAGCATTTAGAGGAGAGCGTGGAAATGATTGATGGGCTGGGAAATGGGACCGCAGCAGAGAAGTGAGAGGCAGGGGGTGACTTAACTGGGAGAAGAGCAGGCTGACAGGTGACCTAGTAGCAGGCTTCAAGTTTATGAAGGGTTAGGATATGGAGGTTGGCGATTAGCTGGCTCCCCATCACCCCCAGAGAAGAAAAGAAACTTAAAGAAGGAGGAAGGAGAGCATGAAGCTGCCAGAGGAACCTCTGGCCACAGAGTGTGGTGAACACAGCAAGAGAGCGAATCGCAGGTCACCGCCCCCCCCGCCTCCCCCCACCGCGAGCCCGGCACTGGGTGGCGCAGGTGGTGAAGCGTCTAGCTCAGAGGCTCCCAGTCACTCACGCTCTGATCAGCACGTGGACAGCAGCATCAGCGCCTGCGCACTTGTTCAGGATGCAGTTTCCTGGGTCCCACCTAGATTCCCTGGTTCAGAATTTCTGGGCGGCAAGTCCAGGAGTCTTTTTAACAAATTCTCCCAGAGGAGACTTAGAATCATTGAGAACCAAGGGCTGATATAGGGAGAAAGAGAAAACACCTCCCCAAATTTCTCTTTCCCCCTTCACCATCCAGCAAGATCTTTCACCACCCACAAGCCTTCCCAGAGCCCAGGCCACAGTTGCCCAGGTGGCTCTGCCCGGTGTCCCTACTGGCTCCCTTGCCGTGGGCCTTATGTGGCTCGAGGCTGCCCGCAGGTCTCAGGAGCTTTGGTGCCTCTCCTCAGGCATGGGCATGAAGCTGCTGGAGGAAATGTTCATCCCACCTTTTGTTCCTGACTTCACAGGCAGGGCCTGGAGTCTTAGGTGGCAGCTTGGAGTTAGCCAGGACCGGGGAGTCCCTGAAAGCCCCACCACTGCTCCAGTGAGGCTGGGAGTCAAGAGACTGTCCCTTTTGCTCATAAGCAGATCATTTTTCCTCTCCTGGTCTGGTGCCCTTCTCTGGAAGTGGAGGAGTTCTTCCAGCTCTTCCTTTCTGTCTGCACTGGCCATTTGAGGACCTGGATCTCATGAAGAGCTCTAGAAGAACGTACAGTCTTAGATCCAGTGCAGTCTTTCAGAGTGCAGTGGTTCAAATTTGGTGATTTTTTTCTTCTTATGTAATTTACCTTGGGGAGTTGGGATGGATAAAGAAGAACATACCAATATGCCTGTCCCCAGTTAACTCGGCTCATGTGTGAGGCTGCTGTGCATCACATGTGACCAGGGACACGCTTTCACCTGGAGACAGCATACCAAACTACAGATTCTGTTCTTTGGCCCTGGAACAGTTTTTTTATGTTTTTAAATATGGCGCCTGTAATCAAAGAGTACTGTTCATAGGAAGAAAAGGAATGTTGCAGGGAGAGATCATTATTTCATGGTCTTATTTGCTTTATCCTTGCTGAGTTCCAGGCTTCAGTGGTATTAAAAAAAGAAAAAGAAAAAGCTCCAATGGCAATTATTAACTTTGCTTCTAAGGTACTGGGGACCCTGGTACTTGAAAAAAATAATGAAGTTTTGGTATAAGAAAAATTACTAGTTGTCTACTCCAGCCTTCCTCCTTAGTAACTACTGAACCTTGATTTTCACCTGGGCTTATTGCTACCTAGACTGAAAAGACTGGATTTTCCAGTCTGCTGTAAGGCTTGGTGGCAATTTCTGGCCAATGAAAGATGTAAACTAAACTATTGTATGCTATAATTTAATAAAGCCTCCTTAAAGAAGAGGGATGAGCCTTTTTTTTCTTCCTTCTTTCCTCCTTCCTGTTTCCTGGAATGCAGTTGTAATGGCTGGAATTCCAGCAGCCACATTAGATTATACGATGGAAGTGAAGCATTGATGATGGCAAAGCATGGTCTCAATGACCAGGAAGCTGTCATCCCAGCCCATCTCCTTTTAGACAGAGACTTGAGAGGAAAATAAAGCCACTATTATTTTTTATTTCATTTATGCAGCTGAAAAAGACATGGGAAAAGACACATGTTTTAAAGTCAGACTGGGTGTGACATCCAGCTCTGCCTCTGGTTAATCATGACCTTGGCCAAGTTATCCTCTTGATTTTCAATTTCTTCATTTGTAAATTAGAATAATAATCTTTACCTCACAGGCTGTTCCTAGGGATTAGATATCATATTTAGAAGGTGTCTTATTTAATACCTAGCACATTGTAGGTGGTTAAAAGTTGTGGCTACATGTGTGTGTATGCGTGTGTGTCCATCTGACCCCAGACACTGTGCTATGCTCTGGGGGTATATAGAGCAATACGGTATACCTCTGCTTTCACTCACAGGCTTGGGGGAGTATGTTAGTGTCATAGCCGGGGCCCAGTCATAAAGCATGTGCCTGTCTACGTGCCATGATACAGGCTTAGATGATCTTAGTGTGCACATCAGTGATGGAAGGGTGCTCTCTTTGAGTGGGGCTCTTGGCCTTTGCTCACTCAGACTTGCCATTTGGCATTCCCTTCCCTCTCCTTTACTCCACTGAAGCCTGCCTATTTTTGTGGCCCATCGACATCCTCTCTCTTCCATGGAGCCATCTAAGCTATTCCAGCCATTCCTTGACATTTTACTGAGTTTATCTCAGTCAAGACCTCACAGTTCAGGGCTTAACATATTCTCCTACTGGTGTGTGCGCATATGTGTGTGCACATGCATGCATGGGAGCAGACGTGCGGGCATAGCTTGTACATGTACGTGTGCACCCATCCTTTCCAGCTGGACTATAATCTTCTTGAAGGCAGAGAACAGGTTTTAGAATTCTTTTTATGTGGAATATATAGTAGGTGCTCGGTATTGTTGTTGAGAAAGCAGTTTGGCAGGTTGCGAATGTTTATTTCCTGTGAGAGTGGTGTCAGGCTTGTGGTCCTTCTCTGTCTCCTGTGACCACAGGCTGTGTGATGAGGCAGAAAGGGAAAGCGTGAGGAGGGTGAGGGATGGCACAGCTCAGAGGTGAGCGCATCACCTGGCCCAAGCTCTGAGCCCAGCGGCTAGGGTAGCTTTGCGAGGCAGACACAGGTGAGACTTCCTACTCCCCAGGTGCGAACCGGATGATAAGAGATGGTTTCTCACCCTAAGGAAACCTCCACATAAAAACTGTCTTCATCAAAACCCTCCAGTGGCTGTAACATGCTGTTAGTCATATGTGATAATGGCCCAGGGGTGAGTAGGTGTCAGGCATCTAAGATGAACTGTCTCTTTCTATCAAGAGTGAACTCTTGAAATCCCATATAATCGTATTTCAGCTCTCAGAGGGATATGACCCTCACCCTAGGAATCACCCCTGACTCTTCTTGCCCCTTGTCACACTCTCTCCTTGGCTAGCTCATAGCATTGCCTATCCTCAGGAGTTCCCTGTGAGGATCAGGAGACAAGCTGCCTTGGAGGGTTTCCAGTTCTAGAAATCCACCTTGGCTGATCTGATAATACACTGGGAAGATCTTGAAAAACACCAGACAGAATTATCCTTTTCCCCCCATCTCTGTGTCATTTTTATACTTCTGTTTTTATAAATCCCACATTATTTTGACCTGGCTCAACTACTACCATAGTCCATTCCAAAGAACTGAGTAACCTGTGCTAATAAAAACTGGTTAGGGCTGTCAGAGGAAATGTGTATTATCTGGCTCCTCCTCATTCCTTGTCAGTGAGGTCTTTCTCAGGCTGCTGGGGTGCTCAGTGGAGAGGTACTTTAAGAGTACCCACTGTATGCCTCACATTGGGGTCCTCTCTTCACCCTCCCCATCTTCCTGGTTTCCAAAATTGTCTTTTTTCCCCTCCTTCCTTCCCTCTGTGAAAGAATAGATATGATGTGTATGTGGGAGGCTGAGGCAGATAACCTGGGAGTTCCCTCTCTGTCAGCCTGAGAGTCCTCATCTTCCTTATCTTGGTGTGGAGAGTCCTGCACCTCCTCCAAAGGCAGCCCTTACCCATCAGTCAGCTGTCCCAGCCCGAGCCTCAGGGCTCCTGCTTCTGGCATGAGTCCTCAGACCTCAGTGAGAGGGGAGATCAGAGTGAAGGCTGACACCCCATCTAGTAGCTCCTGTTCTTCTGTAATCATTGTGATTCTGAAGGTCTCTACATGAATGTATGTAAGAATAAAGAAACTAGATCAGAAAGATTAATGCCAAAGGGAAATGCAATTTGTGCAGGCATCTCCGAGAGTTAGTTTGTGGCTCAAGACTGGGCAGTGACAATCAAGGAACACACCTGCAGCTTCTGTGGAAGAAGTTGGGAGAGATGCTGGGAGTCAACGAGGCCCACATTGTTAAATAAACCCATAGCTGGGTGTGACCCCTAGTGCAGACTTAGCAAGGGTCAAAAGAGGGAAGAACTTAAGTCATGTTGTGGAAATGTACCACGGACTGCCTGTATAAACAAAGATATGAATAATGATTTCTTAGGACAATTCATAAAATAGGTACAGAAGCAAAATAGTCTTGTTTTCCGCTAGAAGTCTCATTCAGCTAAAAGCAGAGCATGTAAATATACTCTTGCCATAGATTACTGGGAGTTCCAGCTCTCAAAAAGAAAGGGGAGTGGCAGTGGGGACCACCATGCTGGACTTAATTCTGAGCAAAGAGGAAGAGCTAGTTGGAGTAAGGACATCATGGAAGAGAGCAGCCAGTCAGCCTAGGGTTCCTACTCATAAAAGGGAGACTCTTAAACAGAACACAGCCCATAGATATCAGGAAAGGATGTTACAGAAAGTGCAGAGAAGAGAATGGTCTTGTGATTCCATGAGAGTCTCTGAAAGGGAAGATGTTTGTGAAGAGTAGAACAAGTAGTGGCTTGTGGAGGATGCTGAGACCCATGTCTTACCTCCTGCAGGGGGCAAGGAGAATGGGAAGACAGAATGGCCTATAGGCTCAAAGCACTACAACAATACAGTTACGGAGGAATTGAACACATACATTTACAGTATCTACCTGAATTAAAGGGTTAAAGTCTGTCTTGACCAATTTTATCCTAAAAGTAGAAGAACCTCCTGATATTTTCTTAAGAGTTTTGGACAGTGATCTCGGTGAAATTATGGAATTGTATAGGGGCCAGAGAAGGCAAACATTTTGATTTATTCTAAAGTCCAGAGGCTCTAGAAGAGTAAACTTGATGTCACTCCCTGACAGACTCTTAGAATAGATTCCCTAAAAGATAGCACATGTGTGCTTTAGAAAGAAATCAGCAATTTTAGGAACACACTAAATTACCTAGATTTTCTTTAGTTGTGGGATTACTAGACTTAGATCAAAATAATACCTAAGATAGTGTTGATTTCAATAAGGTGTTTGGAATATCTATCATGATTTCTCTGTGGAAAAAAAAAAGGTTGAAAATAGGTTTGTGATTGATCGGCCAACTCTGATCAAAGAATGTGGGTTAACAGATTGATTCAGTCTGGAGACAGGCCTCCAGCTCAATGCTGTGGTGCCCAGGCCTAGTCTACATGTCTGCCATTGAAACTGGAATAAGGAAACGTCACATTTGTTGAAGACACAGAGTTGGGAGAGATGACTAATGCCACAAGTAGAAAAAAAATATTTACAAGATCCATGCTGGCTTCTTACTTAACATGGCAGGAGACCAAACATGCTTGACATGCTTCCTAAGAACTTCCAAATAAAATACCCATAAACATACCAACAAGTTTAAAATTGGCAATCACATTATAAATTTTGGAGTAGCCAAGAACATACATCAAAGAACAAGTGGCATTCTTACCAGTGGGACTGGATGGCTTGCGAGGCACATTCCTGGACTGCATTCCACACATCTACCTATTGACAGCCCCCAAAGAACTGGATTGTTAAATAAGATGTAATTCAGATAGAAAAATATTATAAAACATATTAAGATATGCAAAGCCTCAGAAAATAAAGCATTCATATCTTCCTCTTGAGACAGCGAATCAATTAATCCTTAATATTCAGGCGACTGAAATGAATCAAAATCAAGGACTCGAGGATAGTATAAAATGGACCAATGGTGAACTTGAAACCAATTAAATAGAGCTAGGGCATAATAATTAAGAGCACAGGCTCTGGGATCAGAGAGACCAGCAAATGAATCCTAGCTCTGCCACTTACCAATTGTGGGACTAAGCAGGAGTTATTTAACCGCTGTGAATTTCACTGAAAAAGTGGGATTTCTATATGAATTAAGTAGAAAATGTGGATAAAGTGCTTGGTGCAGTTCCTGACACATAGCAAGTACCTAATAAATTTAGCTTTTATTGATCTTGTTAATATTATTAATAAAAACTTTGTTAACTGTGGTTACAAAATAGAAATTGGAATTTTAAAAATACTATATTTTGAGGAATAATTCTATGATAAGAAATTGAGCATATAATACAAGATTAAATTAATAATGACAAGGAAATAGTGCTCAAAGAAAGCAGGTATTACATGTATTTAAAATATATTAAATATGGGGTGCCTGGGTGGCTCAGTCGGTTAAGCGGCTGCCTTCGGCTTGGGTCATGATCTCAGGGTCCTGGGATCGAGCCCCACATTGGGCTCCCTGCTCATCGGAGAGCCTGCTTCTCCCTCTGCCTCTGCCTGCCACTTTGCCTCCTTGTGCTCGCTCTCTCTCTCTCTGTCAGATAAATAAATAAAATCTTTAATAAAAAATATATATATATTAAATATGTTTGTCTTAACAAGGGGAGCCATGACATAGAGTTTTGTTTTGGACTTCTTAAATTATAGAAGTTTTTGTTGCATATGCATATAATAAGTGTAAAAGTTAAAAATCAGTGTTTTCTTTTTTTTTATTTTCAAAAACACCAAGAGGCTAAAATATAGCCCATGAAACAAAAAATGAGAAAATAAATATACACAAAAATATCCAGAAGCATAAAACAAAATGGCAAAAATAAGGTAAAACATATCAACTGTGGTAAAATATGTAAGTGGGTTAAATGTTCTTATTAAAAGTCTCAAACTCTCAAATTTAGATTAGAAAATAAAACCCAACCATATTCTTGTACAGACTCACTAAAGACAAATGATACAGAAAGGCTAAAAATAAAATTAATTAATGATTTAGAAAACAGTCTAAAAGTAGATTTAATAAATATATCAAGGAGCTATTGCTATGAAATAAAAAATTATGTGACCTCTGGAAAGTTTAGAAATAAAAAAGAAAAAGGAAAATAATAAGGAAGCGTATTATGTACAAAGGAGATTCTAAGGTTAAGATAATGGATGCTATTCATAGTTCTAGGCTAATAAATTTGAAAATCTCAATTGCAACTTTATGGAAAAATTAAAGTTTCGACTTTAGATCATTTGTTCCAAAACTCAGAAAAGGATTAAAATTAAAAGTTTATAGGCAGATAGTCTCTCCTCTGTTGTCCTGCCCACTGCTCTCTTTCAGTGTATTCAATAAATTCCCATCTCCTTAAAAAAAAATTATTTAGTAAAACTAGCATTATCTTGACAAAACTGTCACACACACAGAAAAAAATTATGGCAATCTTACATATATACACAGATGAAAAATAAATTGAATCCAGAGGATTCATAATTAGGTAGGATTTATCCAATGAACTCAAGAACTATTTGATATTGGGTAACTTATTAGTGAATCATTAGTGAATCAATTAAAAACATCATGCGATAAAATCCAATATCCATTTTAAATAAACTCAGTATATACTAGAAATAGAATGATACGTAACATGATAAAAAAAATAGTATCTATCTCAAACCAACAGTAAACATTTAGTGATGAAAGCCTAGAGGCCTTTTCTTTAAAATCAAGAACAAGAAAGGGATGTACACTAGAACCATTGCTAACTAACGTTGTAAAAGGTCTAGAGGATGCAACAAAGGAGGAAGTGGAAAGGAAGAGATAAAATTGTCAATATTTGCAACCAATATGATTATAGTCCTAGAAAATCTAACTAAAAATGGTTGTTAAGATTAATAAAAGCACATGGAGGTGGCTGGATATGGCATAAATACTTTAAAAATTAGTAGCTTTTTTAAGTATCCAAAATTAAATACATGAGACTATATGACAAATTTAACCGAAAGACATAGAACATAGTTTGAATACATGGAAACATGGAAAGAGTGAACATTATGGAGATGCGAGATCTTTTCAAATTAATTCATAACTTTAATTCTACTCAACAGCCCAGGGTAGTTTTTTGGGGGGAGCGGGGACAGTGGGAAGAAGGAGAGCACTTGACAAAAATAATTCTAGAGTTTATCCGGAGCAATAAACAGGCAGAATTTACCAAGAAAACTGTATAGAGAACACTAGTAAGAAAAGGATCCTTTCCTATATAAGAAAATGTATTACTAGCATTAAATAGAATAGTACAGGTAAAGGAATCCACAGGTAAAGCAGTGAAACAAAACAGCTAGGAAATAAAGTCTGGTAATATTTGCTGGTGTATAGAATAACATTTTTTAAAAGAAATGTGTCCAAAATAACTTCGTGAAATAGCATCATTTTCAAAGTGGAAGGCCAGAGCCCTAAAGTACTGCATCAGTTCAAAGGCAAAAGAGAAAACACATCTGTTGCACCTGTAATGTAGCTCATACCGTATACTAGAAAACAAAATCTGTTTTCCCTTACAAAATCAGTTTTAAACTACCTCCAATTCATGTATGGTAAAAAGAACCTTAAAATGTTTCTCAAAAAAGTGAAATTAGGGTATATCTTATTTAGGTACAAATATGGCTCTTAAGAATCTACTATATGGGGACGCCTGGGTGGCTCAGTTGGTTAAGTGTCTGCCTTCGGCTCAGGTCATAATCCCAGGGTCCTGGGATCAAGTCCCGCATCGGGCTCCTTGCTCAACAGGGAGCCTGCTTCTCCCTCTGCCTGCAGCTCCCCCTGCTTGTACTCTTGCTCACTCTCTCACGCGTGCACTCTTTCTTTCTAGCAAATAAATAAATAAAATCTTAAAAAAAAAATCTGCTATATGATAAGGAAGCAATAAAGTCCACTGGAAGGGGGTGAGGTGAAGGTGCTAGATAATTAAATATTTGGGGAAAGATAACTTTACTTATCTACCTTATATATTCAGCCAAAACAAATTAAATAAACTATAAAAAATAAAACCATAAAAATAATAAAAATGGGGGGAGTGAATATTTAACTGCTCTCATAATTAGAAGGGGCTTTTTAAACATAAAAGTAACAGAAGAAAACACAAAGGGAAAGATTAAGAGATTCAGTGCATAAAAATATAAATCATTTACACACAGAGAAATTAGAGAATTTTAGAATGCAAACACAAATTGGAAAATATTTCTTAAAATGGCAGGATTAATATTTCTGTTGGATAAGGAGATCTGAGAAATCAGTAAGAGAAACACTCACATCCCTATTGAAAAACTGAGCAAAGGACATTATCAGATTCATTCACAAAAGGTTAAGTACATGTTGGTCAATATATATAAAATCAGCTTGACTAGTAAAAAAATACAACTGAAAACAAGTTGCCATGTTTTACTTATTGAATTGATGAATATTTATTTTAAAACATAGCATATTAGCCAAAGTTTTGGTGAAATGGGCTATCATATACTATGATAGAAATAGAAAAATTTACAACCTTGCTGGAAATGATTTATACAAATTGTGTACAATTTATACAAATACATCTAGGTCTTTGAAATGTTTCTACCCTTTCACTAATAATTTTCCTTTTAGGAATCTAGGCTAAGAAAATAATTAGGTACAATTTATTTTTATGTACAATGATGTTCATTGCAGCATTACATATAACAGCAAAAAGAAATTGGAAATAAGCTAACATCAAAGGGGAATGTTGATATAAACTATGTTATAATTCATGTGACAAGCTAATAAAAATTATGTTTTTAAAGCTTACAAGTCAAAATGCTCATTGTACATTGATAGTAGGATATAAAACATATGGACAGCATAATAACAGAGATTAAAAGGAAAATAAATATGCATAATTTCACATTTTCTATACTGTACAAAAATAAATTCAACAATCTATGAATAAAAGTTCTAGACCACAACTAATGAGATAAATTTATTATTAGAAATGTAAAGTTCTGCACTCAAGCTCAAAACATAGTCCTTTTCCTGACTTAACTGTTGTATTTATGGAAAAAAACAGGGGCTTTAGTTGCGCCCATGCTTGGTGATGTGATCGTAACCGAAGCCGACCTGGGTTGCCTGATGGTGGGCTGTGGTGTCCAGGAGGGGGAGACGACAGTGCCCTGTCCTCTGACAGCACATCTGGAGCTTGGGCTGCCCCTGTTTCCAGGGACCAAGAAGATTCCTCATCTCATCTTGGTCGCATTCAGTGAGGGCAACCAGAGGAGCCATCTGGAAACCCTGTTACGTAAGGACCTGTGCAGGACCTAGGGACATTTTGCCTAGAGAGGAGAATATTTAGGGGCAATGTAACAGCTGATGTCAGTTACATGAAAGGGTTGTCACAAGGAAGAGAAATTAGGCTCATTTGGAGGGGCTTCAGGAAGCAGAACTAGTTCTTGGGGAGGTGTGAAATGGAGACAGGTTTGAGAACAATGTAAGGTATAAGTTATAACAATTAGATGTGTGAACAAACGAGAGCTCATCTTGAAAAATGATAAGCTGTCCAGGACAACAGGCTGAACAGCTCTCCTTGAGGAGTGATCATGAAAGACTTCATTGAGCAGAAATTGGTCCAGAAGCCATGGAAAGACCCTTCCAGCTGTAAGAGTCTGTAATTTCATCAATGACTGACTGGAGGTCTAGTTTGAATCTGTCAGCCTTGGAGTCTGTATTTCTAACAAGCTTCAGTTGATGCTGATGCTGCTGGTCCGGGGACCACACTTTGAAAACCACTGCTTCAGGTCACTTGGAGTAACAAATCAGGAGGGTTTTGGGGGCCTATAGCCTAATGATATAAAAAGCCCCGCAACAATATATGGCATATGGGAGACACATGCTACATGATAAGTGACTCTCTTATCTACAACTCTTGGACTGTATTGTTGAAATCTGTGGAATGAAATTACAGCTGTTCAGAGGTCTGAATGGACCCACATTTTTACCCTGATGATAAGACAGCCCTATCACCAGGCCAAATAAATTGAGGCAGATCATTGAAAGTCTCTAAGGGAAGCAAGTGCTGCGATTTTCTTCTATTCTTCCATTTTTAGCTGCTCTGACTTGGTGGGAAGGTTCACTGTCACTTAGAAATTCAGGAAGGATATAGTAATGGCCTCGGGTTTCGGAATGGCTCACCTTTAGCTTTTTTTGGATTTTGTCTTGTTGGTTGGTTGTTCATTGTTTGTTGTTTTCTTGACCCTAGAAGAAAGCTTTCCTCGGTGAAAGCCCTTGCTATGATGACAGCATAGTTCATAACATAAAAAACCACAGATGGGCCCCCAAAGTCTGAGGGTGTCCCCCGTGTCTCTGAGTAATTCTAATGAGGATGTACACCTCTTGTGATTGTCTCCATTCAAAGTGAGCCTCATTTACTTGAGTTTACAGCTAATTGGTTTAGGGAGGAACAGCCTTCCCCCCCACACACACACACCCCTGCTGCTCTCTTCCCAAGCTTATGATGTGGAGTGTGAGCAGACTAGCAGACTGTGAGCTTACACACTTTGGAGTCAGTTGCCATGGTGCTGGGGAGGAATCTGGTTCCTATAGCAACATCAGGTTCACTGGGTGCACCTTATAGCACAGGCAGATCTTGAGCAGTGGCTTATTTGATCTCAAGTCAACCTGGGAGAGATGGGTGTATGTAGTACTGAAAAATGTCCCATTTTCCTACAGCTCACCCAGTCCTTCCTCTCTGCTATCCTCTCTTCCATATCATCAAATTAAAATAATAATAATAATAATAATTTCACATGCCCTTTCTTTAACCTACAAAAATAAACCAAAGTATTACTTTAATACTGTCTTCAGATTAAGGTATAGTTTAGAGGGTCAATTTCTATTTTGCCCCTTTCTAACACCAATCCACTCATTAGCATGCCTTGTCTCTAGCCTGGCCTGCCCAGCTAGTTAGGGGCTGTACATTTTACTTACCAGCACTCATCTTTATTTCACCCTTTTTTTCTGGTTAGTCTTCTCTAACTTCCTTCGGGTCCTGCCTTTCTTCCCTGGTGTGCTAGAATTTTCTGGTATTGGAATGTTGATTGCAATATTGAGGAAATTTGGCCATCATTTTTGGTTATACTGAGGTTTTTACCGTCATGGCGATCGTTGTTTTTACCCTTTTCTGCTTTCCTGTTATTTGTGGCTCCCATTGGAGCTTTCCTAAATTCTCCGTGCCTTCCTAAGCCCTGCTTGTTTTCCTGTGGCTCGGAACTGGGTGTTATTGTTCGTTCATTGACAACCGTGCCACGGGCTGACGTGCCAGGTAGGCTGCCAGAACATGGCCTTCCAGGCCGCCATCCCTCCACCTTTCACCGTAGCGCGTCCCAGCCCCTGTACCGTGTTGCCCCTCCGGGGCCTCAGGCTGCCAGGTGGGAACCCAGCCAAGCGTGGTTTTCCCATTCCTGGGCCTTGGCAGAAGGGTCAGTGCTCCCCTGCAGCTCACACCCCATCTAGCTCCCCACCTCCACGGTTTGTCTCCTCCTCCGTCCACTCCAGAGTGGGGTCCTTAGCCATTCATTTAGCAGCCAGAAAATACTGATAGAGCTAAGAACCACAGCTGCAGGAATGACACATTAGCATTAGGTGACAAATAAACCGTCTCCCATCAGCGTCAGCCCTACTGCATCCAACCAGCACAGTTGAGAAAGCAAATGACAAGGTTGAAAGTCATTCCTTCAGTCTCCAAGTCGAATAGAAGCTGGACTCTTGGAGTCCTGGGTGGTGTACCAGGGTCTGCGGCAGGAGAGCCTCAAAGTTTGACAACATTGTGTGGGAATCGGGCAGGAAGATTCATAAAGTGCTTTTGGTGACAGTATATGCTTTAATTTGTACAAAAACATTTGGAGATAAGATTATTATCCCATTTTTCAGATGGGGAAACTGAAACTGGGAAAGGATAAGTGATTCATCCAAGGTCACCTGGCTAAAGAAGAGTCAGAGCTGGACCGTAAACCTGGGTCCACAGCTCACTTCTCACACCTGCCCTTCTCCCTGGGCCGCAGATGTGCTGAGATCCTGCCGCCCGCAGGAAATAGCTTGGCTGAGCCGCTGCCGAAGAAGGGACAGCGTCTCCCCCGTGTGCCACCTTGGCAGGCTGGGTTGGCTAGGGATGTGTTGGGCACAGGTAGGGCTTGGCCTGGGGAGCTGCTGATGAAAATGATGCCCGGTGTCGTGGCCTGGCTTGGGGTCTGGCCCTGCCTCCAGCTCCTGTGGCCTGTTAAGCCAGGGCATCTGCCACAAGCAGACCATGTCTTAGCTTTCTTACTAGGAAGTGAAAGAGTCCTTAAGGTCACGTTCATTTGTATCACTGCATGATTTAGAAAGCTCTTTGTTGATGATCAGATGTTTCTTTTTGAATGTATTTTCAGCTTCCCATCTATAGTCAATACTGAGTTGTTCCCTGTGGGTCTGTCCAGGCCCCTGCTCTCTCTCCTCTCCACACATCACACCATAAGGATGCTTTTTATTACTGTTATAATTATTAAGTTGAATCCTTGCCTTAGCATTTTTTTAATGGGCTACGTAGGGACAGTGGCCTTCTGATAGTGGTGACCTGGTCAGTGCAGAGCCTTTAGCTCTGCTGGTGTTGTCCAGAGCTCATCGGTAACTCCCGGGCTGACCGCAACTGATAGCAGAAGTGTTGGCCAGGCCACAAGGATTGAGAGCTATCCTCTCTCATGGGGGGATTGTAAGAGATTAAACCAATCTAGAAACTGTCAGAGAAGAACCAAACCCCCAGCAAGCAAAAGAGAGGGATGGGAAGTGGGTCAGGTGGGGCCCCGTATGGCCATCCTTTGCCTAGCACCTTGCCCGGCACCAGAAAAACTCACAGGCATTGCATAAATATGGGTTAAATTGCCACGATTGCTCAGGTAATAGGAGGGGCTGAGCTAAAGCAGAGTCTCCCTTTAAGCCTCAGCCTTGGAGCAATGGTATCTTTTTTGCCGGTAGAAAACATGTGGCCATCCAAGGCTACACCGGATTAGAAGTCCAGCGGGGAGCCCCAGCTCTGGCCCTGCTGTGTGATGTTAGGCAAGCCATTGAACTCCAAGCCTTGGATTGTGAGGACAAGCACCCCTTCCTCTCAGACTTGCTGCCAAGTCCTTACAAAATGCACTTGAGCTTTGGGAGGAAGGGGGGGAAGAGAACCAGGGGTAAGGTCTTACCCACCTTCCTATCCCCAGCACGTGGCAAAGTGCTGGTGCTTGCAGGTTCTTAAAGAAAGGGTGGTTGGATAGATGAATAGATGGGAGGACAGATGTACAAATAAATGAACAAGGATTATTCTAGGAGCTGGGGAAGATACACTTCACTTACTTTGAAAGGGTTGTCCTACCTTTCTGTAACAGGCCAAGGGCCAGTTCCCTGCTGTCTGTTTCTGCCCAGAGAAGCCCTGGGGGTGGGGGCGGGAGTGTGGAGAGCTAGACCAACCCAGAAACACTAAGGCACGAAGCTTTAACTGGGATTCTGCTGATTTGGGCTGAGTGACCCTACATCTGTCACTAGAAGCGTATGTTCCCGGCACACCTTTCTGCACGGAACACCCCAGCCTCCAGCCTGCACAGCACAGAAGGGGTGGGAGGCGGTGGCACCCCCAAGAGTGTGGCACACCAAGGCCCAACACCGAGCATGCTCTGCTGCCTGCCTGCCCGGCTGGAGATGGATGACAGTAATCACAGAGATGATAATCTGGCCTGTTCTTCCAGGCCCACCTGCTGTTGCTGTTGTCACGTTCTGTGCTCTGCTGCCATCCTCCGCAGCGGTGGGGCCTGCATCTTGGCAGCCCTGGGCTAATAATTAGGGGTGGGGCAGCTCCCCAGCTGGTGCGATATATTTGAGGAGGGGCCTGGGGAAGAGGGGATGGCTGGGACCCAGCCAACAAAAGGAGAAATTAAATGGGCTGTCCCGGGAACCCACAGTTAGCATTTAAACTCCAGCATGAGCTGTGGGTTTCACCCAAAAAGCAGGGCTTTGGCGATGGTTCGGGCTCCCCTCCTCCCCCATCCCCTCTGCTACTTGTGAGTACAATTTATTCTGGCGAGGTTGGGGTGCCTCTCAGATATGATGCTGTCATGCCTAAGGCTCAGGGGCCAGGTCCTGGGGCTCTCAAGGCATCCCATGCAGCGTGAGGACAAACACAGTGACAGAAAGCAAATGAGTGTGGCTTCACCAGTGCCACCGCGGCCTCTGACCCATTCACAGCCCAGGTGGCAGCCCAGCCCTCAAGGGAGCCTTACTGAGTGCCCTCCACCGACATTCCTCAGGCCGTCAGCATGGGTGGTCGGACCCAAATTCAGAGGGAATTAGGATTTTGCTTCATTTACTGTCAGTATCGTTCAAACTGTCATATTGGTTATGGGGAGACAGCCAGGAGACACTGATAAAGGACAGCCACAGATACTGTGCACTCAGCACATCTGTGTCCTTTATGTCATGTCATCCACACCACCCGCTTACAAGACAGGCTGTATTATTTTCAGTGTACAGCTGAGTAAAGTGAGGGTCACCAACATTTCATGGCTGGCCCAAGTTCAAAACCAAGTGTGCCTGACTTCTAGACCTCTTTCTATTTCTCGGTGCCGTCCAGAACATGGCCCAATGTCTCCCTTAACAGAAGTGGGGAATGTCACCACCTCTCCTGTGTGGAAAAACCCAGGGAAAGAAGGTGGGCCTGAGGACTCCAAATGAGCTCCTGAGCCCAAGAGCTGAGTAAACGGGGCTTGCCAGGGAACCCGGTGCTCTGGAGCCGAGAACAGGGTGGGGCTGGGCTGAGAGCCCTCAGCACAGCTGAGCTGTAACTTCTATTCAGCCAGGAGCTCGTGGAAATCACTTGCCCTCTTTTGGACTTTAGCTTCTGCTGCTTCTGGAAATGATGATGACAAAAGAAATAATATAATTAATGATCACAAGAGGGTTGATAACTGCTTGGGAACAAGCAAAGCACTGGGTCTTGGGAACGGACGCCAGAAGTAGAAACAGCCTCAGAAACACTGGTTGGGAAAATAGAAACCAGCTTGCAGGGAGGGGTCTGGGTGTCCCAAGGGATGCCTGGGCCCCCACGTGTGGAGTGGTTGGAATGCATTATGCCCAGGTGGATGGCCAGATGTAGTGACCTCGATGGCCTCTGCAACGTGCAGTTTTTAACATTATTTTTCCCACAGAGCCACCCATCTTCATTATCCATGGTCCCTCAAAGCCATCGGACACAGGCATGTTCATGCGGACCAGCGTATACAGGGCCATGCCCAGGGCCGGTGGTGGGAACTGCCCTAGCTGCACAGTAGGGAGCCCGTCGTCTGTGGAGAATTTAAAAACAATAATCAAACTGACAAAAAGTTGGTTTGCTTTGTATCGCCATTATGTCCTGGCAATTCTAAATAACGTCAGTGATACAGTACTGCCTGGTGGGGCAGGATGCTTCCCCACGCCCCCCCCACCCCGTTGCATGCCACAGAATCTACATTTCTCCGTCAGCCGGTGCTCCCTTGGCTGTTCCTGATGTCGGGCTGGTGGGTGGATTTCCTCATGCACCAGCAGGCCACCGTGGCCCGTTCCACGCATCTTCCTGGTCAACCTGCGCTTACGACACAAATTTAACTTCTTTGTGGTTGTAGTTCGGCAACTACCTCGAGAATGGTGGGAAACCCCAGGAGGGGAGGAGAATAAGCAGGGAAAATACTGTTTTCCTCTTTTTGTTATTTACTTATAAATGTCACAGAAATATTTCTATTCATTTTGGGTTTTTGCAACGTGCTTTTTTTAACTGAGGCCTAGACCCAGGGCCTCTCTTGGCAGGTCCCTTTAAGCAGAAGCGAGGGAGGGAGGGCGTGGCAGGGACGCGTGGAGCTGCAGAGGTACTTGTACTGTGCAATTTTCTGGGTCCTGACTGATAAATTATTGTGCGTCTTCCGTGTGCTCTGACACGCAATACAATTTGTCCACGTAGCAGTGATGATAGGCTGTCCTGGGCTGATCATCGAGAACCCTTTATTTAGCTCCTTTAGCCTTTTAGAGAAATCTTAAGTAACTGTTCACGTCCCTTTATCAGTTTTTTCCTCCACATTTTAGCATAAGTGGAAAAAGCTTTTAACCTTGAGAATTTTACTCACACGGGGGCTGGGGGCGAGGAAGATATGTTGTTAAAAGCGTAAAGGAAGTGGGTGGATCTTGACACTCTCTCGGCTGGAATGGGTTTTTCTTGGCCTGCCTCATGGGAGTGTGAGACTGTCTGGGTCCTAGAGGTTGTTGAGTCCACCATCATTTTACAGGTAAAGAAAGGAGACCCCGAGAGGTAAGTAACTTGCCCAAGGTCACATGGTGGGTCTGCGGCCAATGCACCTGGAGGCAAGGTTGAGCCCTGCTCCCCATCAGACGGGCCGCCACCAGGCCACCATGCTTCCCTTGGGCTTTGGGCCCCCAATGTGTCCCCACACCTAAGTGATGCTCAAGTCAGCATGAACACCTGTTCGACACTCTGCCCAAATGGCGGGTCGTCCCCTGCACACTTGTCCGTGTCACCGTTATTGGTGATAGGTTGTATCGTCACGGAGACAGATGCCATTTCTGTTTCTGTGTAAATTGCCGCATGTAGCGTCTGTGTGGTCTAACCCCACCTTGTGCCCACCAGGCTTTGGCGTTTGTATGCCACTCTTTGGATTTGGTTTTACAAACCTTAACACACGAAGCTGCCTGTTTCCTTAAAGGCACAGTGCTTGCAATTTGGGTGAACTGGAAAGCAGTGCCTGGACGGTGGTCTTTAATTCAAATATAGTTTCCAGAAGACAGGACCAACAACAAGAGGGCAGGCAAGGATTTTTTCCATGTGTTTTGATGATGGGAGGAGCACCTGTTAATTGTTCTCTATCTGGTTATATTCAACTGATTTTTTTCACCCCTCTGGGAGTCTTCTACTAACCTTTTCTAATAGAGGGGGTCCCTAAATAGGTTTGATTCCAGATGTTTCCTCATCCCCATTTCATTCCCAGAGAACAAATACACAAACCATTTGGGTCAGCTTTCAACATATCCTCCTGTTCTGATGAGGCCCTGCAGGCCCTGATCATTCTCGCTGTGAACCCAGTCCCGGGGTTGGGGGCGCCTCGCACTGGGGAGCTCTCTCACATAGTAGCCTCACCTGCCAGACACTCCAGCCCCAAGGAGAGACACTGCCCCTTTCTGCACAAGAAAGGCCCTCGCTGCAGAGGGATTTGTCCAAGTGGGTATCACAGAGGTTTGTTCTGGGCTGAAAGCTGGCATGAAAGGGCTCTGCCAGTGAGCAACATTAGAATTAAAGACATAATAATACTAATTAACTTTCCCATGCCCATGCTCTGTGCATTTATTATTTGTATAGAGATAAAACCTTAAATAATAGGCCAGCCTCTTCGGGAGCCCCAGTTGGGGGGGAAGAAGGCAATGTCCTCATTACAGCAAATAAGATGGATTGTGTTCTGCCAATGTGGCACCTCCCCCAAGGACAACCTAGAGAAGGTGCGGCTTCCTTCAGAGCCAGGCCTGGGTCCTGGGACATGCGCTTTGCCCTCACAGAGTGTGGGGAGGGCAGGGGGACGAGGGCACGTGGAAGAAGAGAAGTGATTTCCTGTGACTCGGCCATCTGCCTTCCTGGGCCTGCCGTGACCCCGACAACAGCAGCCCTCGGCCTGGCTGCCTGGGGCCGCGGGAAGGTCCCTCACTTCTCTGGCCTCAGTTTTGTCCTCTATGAATGGGGGAAGGTGGGGAATAGATTAAAAAAATCATCAACCTGGACAGGCTTCAAAGAGTCCTTGAAGCTCCTGGAACTATATGTAAAAGACAAATGTGTTTCTGGGCATTTTTAGGGACTAAAAGTCCATTGCTTGCCTCTAACTCTCAGAGGTCCCTGAACCAGGTGAAGAGCCACTAAAGGAGATGTCCCCCAAGGATCCACCTGGCTCTTCTAGTCGATGAGTTTAGAGCTGCCAGACCTGATGTGCCAGGGTCGTGGAGGTGGATGATGGATGCTCGGGTTGAAATACCCTCTAAAATCACTGCTTAAAAGCAATTGACCAAAGGGCTTCCCAGCAACACTGTCCGAATGTGCAACGGCTATTGAAAGCTGGCTCTGCTCCCCAGGTTATCCTCAGTGTGAAACCCCAGGACGCTGTATCAATTCTGGGCTAACCCTGAAGGCCACTCTGACCATTGGGCAGCATAGCGGTTCCCTTGTGACTCCGAACCAAGCCCGTCTCCCTCTAGTTCCCTCACCGTCTCGAGAGCCTGCGCACCTCCTCTTCCGCTGCAGCCGGCTGGTCTGCAGAGCCATCGATAGCATGTCTCGTTTGGAAAGTTGACTAACACGTTAGTAATAATGAGTTTGACAACTGGGAATGCTTGAGAAAAAAAATCTTCCAGAGTACTTGGAGATATCCTGGGGGAAAATAGAAACAACTTTATTTAAGAATTGGAGCATCTGGGAAAGTATTAGGAGACGGATTCCCAGGGACTGCCCAAGAATCCGAGGACCCTCTTTGATTAAGTCCTGCCTGCAGCCCAGTGCAGACAGGTCCGTTTCTCTTTTGCTTTCCCCAACATCCCCCTTGCTCTCGTTGAGCGTTCTTTACCTGGGATTCAAGGGGTCTGTAGATCGAATTCCAGAGGGTCCATGAACTTGGATGGGAAATAATTGGATCTTTTCAGACTTCCTACTGAAATGTATCATGTTATTCCTTTGTGAAGATAGGCAACCATAGTAGTAGCAGCTTCTGTGATTTTGTCCACCGGTACAAACCATGCGTGTTTTCCTATCCCACTGAGATAGTTATAGATGTCTCAAAAGGACTGTTTTCCCCTCACCAGTATTTCAAAATTCCGGTGCTCCACTAGATTTTATATTTAATGCATTAACAAAAAGCATGTGTATTTTTAGATTGAAAATTCACCTTTTAAGGTGAATTTTGATAACTATATTTCCACATAACTGGTTTTCTTTGCAATCCTTGATTTCCTTTTTTTTTTTTTTTAAAGATTTTATTTATTTATCTGACAGAGGGAGAGAGAGAGCACAAGCAGGGGAAGCAGGCAGGCAGAGCGAGAGGGAGAAGCAGGCTTCCCGCTGAGCAGGGAACCGAATGCGGGGCTCAATCCCAGGACCCAGGTGCCCCTTTGATTTCCATTTTAAAACGTTATTCTGAGAAGGGATCCACAGGCATCACCAGAACTGACAAAGGCCTCCAGAGCACCACAGGTTACAGACCCCCACGCTACATCCACAGTTCACTTCTCATCCTGTGCTGCTTCTGTCCGGTTCTGAGCTTATGTGAGTGTCAGGGCGGGAGAGGCAGAGTCCAGGAGAGGGGAGGATGGAGGAGCCTGTGTGTGCTAAGAGTTGAAACCAAACACATACCCTATAAGGAAAGCTTCCTAACTCGGGAGACCCCAGAATGGTTTTGCCCCGACACTATTTTACATCCTCATTACATAAGAAAATAACTCGTGAGTATTGAAAGGAACTTGCATCAGTGTGGGTCCGGCAGACTTAAACCAGAGCTCCTCAGACACCTTGGTCAGTTTATTTACTGAGGCCCCTACTCCCCACTGTCCCTTAGAGTCCAATGGCAGGGAAGGAGCCTTTGCTCTGAATGCCTGGATCAGAGCTTGGAAGGGGCAGACTCTGGGCTAAGCAGGGCTTGCCCGAGACCCCTATTTGGGGGAGGGGGCATAAGACACTAGCGGTTAGGACTTGGGACTCTAGAGCCAGCTGGAACTAGTTTCCAATCCTGGGTTGAAGTCCCAGCGCTATCACTAACCCTGTGACCTAGGCACATTGTTTCATCTCTTTGTGCCTCAGCTTTCTCATCCATAAAATGGGGTGCTGGGCCCCTTAGGCATGCCCGACTTGTCGTAAACACTACACACTGTCATGTGCCGACCGCCCCTGCAGCATTTGCAAAGCTCTGGGAAAGGACAGTGGACAGGGAGCAGTGGAGACTGAAGCGGGGAGTCTCGTGGCAACATTCAATCTGGGGGGTCCTGAATTTTCCTTTTACCTGTCACTCACATCACGACAGCTCGTGGGTGATTAAGAGACCGGCAACGTGGCCGCAGCTCTCTGGGGGTAGGAATGTGCCCTTTCTCCTTGGTTCCTAAGTAATGGTGCCTTCAGGTCCAGTTGAGTGAGGGGTCAGCTGCGGCTCCCGAATAAGCGCATGCCGTTATAAATAGGAGGCCAAGATTCCCAGACAGAGAGGAGGGCAGTCAGTGAGCCGGCAGCAGAAGCTGGGAATTGTCACTGCTCCGTCTGTAGGGATAATGTTAACAGCAATAATCATCATCCTAAGAAAGGATCTTGTAGCAGAGCCAGAGTGAGCCTTTTTCCCATGCCTTCCTGGGGAGAGCTAGACACTCAGACCACGTCAAAACAGAAGGAACCAAAAATACAGCGAAATACCCTTTGCCCCAGTGGCCCTCACAGAGAAAGGGGATGAGACGGCCCGCTGCAGAACGGGCCCAGAGACGAGAGGGAGCCCAGCCCTGAATTTATCTACTGGTTTTAACTTCCTCCTTTAATCACCTCGGAAGAGCTGTTAACAGGCAGGAAATCTAATTGATTAGCATTTCGCCTCCTGGCTTCCCTATCTGCCCCAGGTGCTAACGAGCAGGGAAATCACAGATCCTTCCCGACAAGGTCCTGAAGAGGTCATGGGATTGCCACCCCCACCTCAGCTGAAGCCCAGCAAACGACAGGTGCGCTCTGGTTTTTAAACCCCCGCAGACTAATTTTCTTGCCTCTTGTGATCACACACCACACAAGGGAGCCCCAGCACCGCCGGGGACCTGCCTGCCACCCATCGCTTGTCGTGTTGGTGGGGCATCGCTGGTCACCTGTCTTTCTGTGGAAGTTCATATTCTTGAAGACAGTCATTGGATCTCAGTTCCCGAGGCTGCACAGCTGAGCATCTTTCACCCTGTGCGCACACGCTGTCCTTTCGGACCCCTCCCCTCAGTATGTTGTGTTCACCTCCCTCCTTGTTCTCTTTCTGCTTCCCTTGTGGGTCCCAGAATTGGGCACAGAACCCATTCGAGCCTTTAGCAGTACTGGGTATGGTTACGGGAAGTCTCCTAGCACCTGCTGGCCCCTCCTTTCTAACAGAAGCAGGATGCTTCTCCCCTCCAGGACCCAGCTCTTGGTCAGTCCCCGTCTCCCTGTCTCCTTGATGTGCATGCTCTCTTTATTTCCCTTTCCCTGTAGACACTCCTGCACTTTTTCTTCTCTGAGTAACAAGAGTGACAGGGAAGGGAAGCTAAGGAAAAGTAAGCTGCGTGGCCAATCAGAACCTGGGACTTCATCCTCTCCTCGGACGGGTTCACTGCCCACGAGGGGCACTGCCCATTAGGGGCACTGCAGGAGACAGACCAACTCCGGAGCAGCAGGATTCAGAGGCCTGCAGAGTACTTCCTTTGCAATCTGAACAAAGCCCATTCCTCATCGTTAGCAAGTGCTTTTTACTTTTTGGTCCACTGGAACTTGAGAGCACAAGCAGTTATCCAAAGGGCTGTGTGTGTCCCATTCGGCTTTCATAGTCCCTGTTGATGCCATCTGGAAAGGGGTCAGGGAATGGTCAGCTTCCGGCATGGGAGCCAAGTGACTGGGAAAAGAGAGGGCGATGGAGAAAGAGACAAGCCAGTGTTCATTCGGAGAGGCTGAAAATCACTTCCAAGGGCCTGAAGATTTACAAAGACACAGCCTGGATTCCCAGAGCAAATGAGTCTTTCTACCCATAACAGGTTGTAATTTGAGTCATATAGGAAGTTAAGAAAGTGAAAACATGAGCAAATGCCAGTGTGATAAAATCATAGTCTCCAGGCTGGAAAAGACATTAGAGGGATCTGCTTGAACTCCTTCACTTTAGAGATGGGAAAGCTGGCCTGCCCGGATTCACACGGCTGCTCACTGCAGGACGGGGCCAGAACCGTCGGCCCGAGCCGTCTGTCCTGCTCAGGCCTCGCTCTCGCTCAGCAAATGAGCCTCTCTGCCCATTGCAGATACAAAACCAAGAGACAGCCTGTCAGAAAATAATTTCCCCCGCTTTCTCAGGATCCACCACCAAATACATTTATTTCTATAGCCACCCGTCCCTTGTCCCTGTGACACCCCTGCACCCAAGGGCCCGTGGGACCCACAGCTTCTCGGCCTCCCTCACGCTGTCCCTCCCTCTCCACCCTCTCTCAGTAGCTTCATTAAATCCCTGCTGGCTTTTGCCTGCAAAATTGCAACCTCCTCTGGCCTGGTCTCTCTTCTCCCCTGCAGTCTTAATCCATTTGCCACTCTGTAGCCAGAGTTCGCTCTCTAAAATGCAATCCTGATAAAATCGTTTCTCTGTTTAAAAGTCTTAAAATCCTTCAGTGGCCCCAGTTTCCCCTTAGGATAACTATCAAACTCCTTAACGTGGTTCAGAGACCGGTGGTTCATACCCTTGGATGCACATTAGAATCACCTGGAGATCTTTTAAAACTCACCAATGCCTGGTCCTCACCCCTACTGATTCCACGAAATTAATCTGGGTTGGGGCCAGCCATGGGCAGCAGCTGGAGCTGCTCCGACTGGCTCGGGAGAGCCAACCGGTAAATGTTCAGGAATTTTGCAAGTGGGTTGTTAAACACAGCCATTATGAAAAATTAAATTATATAAACCTATAACTAAATTACATTAAAAACAAAGGTCACAAAATACTCAAAATCCATCACTTCCTAATGATTTGACTGCATTTTCTTACCGACTATGCTCTTGAGGTTATTTACATCGATTGTGTTTGTGTGATGGAAATATATAATGCTGTGCTATTGTGCGTATCTTCCCAGCTCTGCTTTCCGTAGCTTGAAATCAGGGGGAGTATTCATACCATGAAAGGAGCAAATGCAACAGATAAGCCCCCCATCCAACCCAGCCATTAAATATTTATATCATTGGGTGAGGCTCATGTGTGGACATAATTTTTTTAAAGCTCCCCCAGTTGAGTCTACTCAAAGTTGAGCTTCCTTCAGTCCGGCCACACAGAACCACCTGCAATGGCCCAAGTATGTCGTGTTATTTCTTGTTTCTGTGTTTTTATTCCCCTTGACACACTGTTGTGTCTTGTGCCTGGGACACCTATTGCTTTCCCCTCGGTCTGGCAAGCATCTGTTGATCTTTCAGAACTCAGCTCAGTATCTTGTCCTTTAGGACAAGTCCCCCTCCCCCGAGTCTGCCACTCTGCCTCTGGACCTGTTCATACAGAACCTTAGAGCACTTTCTGACTATATTTCTCTCTCTGCCTCCTCTTAGACAGGGAGCATCTTGAGGGCAAGGTCACAGCCAGCTCACCTACATCCTAGCATAGTAGATGCTTAGCACATGCTGCATGGACAAATGAATGAACAAACCCAGGTCTCCTGGCCCCGCGAGCAGTGATCTTCCCATCACCCCCACCTGACCCAGCCCTTCTGAGTTCCTAAAGAGTCAATTGCTTCCAAACCTGTAAGTGGATTGTGCTCTGTGCCTGCTTCTGTTGAACCCATAGAAAGATGGCTCTCAGCTGTCTTTTATTGAGTTAAGTTTAGTTGCTTCAGGTTTGGGATGTGGTGGTGCACAAGGCAGGCAAGAGGACGGCCCTCACAGACCCTTCAGTCACGGGGGGCTCAGGGGAGGAAAGAAGCACTTACTGTTAAATGTGCTAAGTGCTGTGGAATGGAAAGTGCCTGGCTTCGGGGTTACCTCTTGGTCTGTGGGGCATATGGCTCCCCAGACTCGGTGAAGTCTGGGCCCAATGTTGAGGAAGGAGGAGGGTTGGAAGGTGTTCCATGAAACTGGAACTTGTCCTGTGTGGGCTCCAGGGCCAGAGACAGCTCGGTGGGTTTAAGGAACTGAAAGAAGTTGTATCATAGAATTGTAAGAAAATGAGTAGTGACAGCTGATGCTGGAAAATCAGTCAGGGACCAGCACAAGATGGGTCTTGGAAGCCATTTTCAGGAGTCTGGATTTTATCCTGGAAATGGTAGAACACCACCAAAAGCAGAAAGCAAGGGAAGCCTACTATCAGATCGGTATTTAAGAGAACTCACTCATAGTTGTGGTCCAGAAGAGACAAAAAAAAAAGACAGGAGACCTTGCCTTTAGTTGGGAAGAGGCTATTGGGATGGATAGAAGGGGATGCATTCAAGAAGCAGAATCATGGAACATGATGGCCGGACTTAGTGGTGAAGGGGAGGGAGATACGAAGATCTGGTTGGAAGGGTAGGGAGGCAGATCAGTTCATGGGCTCATCTTTGGGTTTGTGGAATTGGCAGGGTCCATGATGTACGCAAGTCCTGTTATCTGGGAGGGAGTTAGATTTTCAGATCTGGAACTTAGAGGAGAGATGTAGGAGAGAAATATAGACTAAAGGTAATCGGCTTGTAGATGGTACTGAAACCACAGAAAACAAAGGCCATCCATTGCCAAGAAGAATGAAGAGGGTAAGAGGAGCGTGAGGCATCTCAGGACATCAGCATTTGATAAATGGCCAGAGTAAGAAGAGCTGGTGGGCCCCAGGGGCCAGAGAGGTATAAAGAAAACCAGGGAAGTGTGGAGTTGTGGAAGACAAGGAAGACATGTTTGGAGGAGTAAGTGGTGAACAGAGTCCCACGTTCTTGCTGATAGGAGAGGTCAAGTAAGATATGGCCTGGCACGTGACCCTTGGATTCAGAGCATGTTGGTCACTTGTGAGGTTGGCAAGAGTGTGGGTGCAATGTTGAGCAGAGGCCAGGACACACCATGCTGAGGAGGGGTGCAGGGATGAGATGATGCAGACAAGTGTGTAAACTCCTTCAGGACATTCGGCTGCAAAAGGCGGGGATTGGAGAGGGCAGTAGACGGAGGGAATTCTGTGAGATCAAGAAGGGTTTTTGGCTTTATAGTTTGCTTTCAAGGAGGAGAGGCAAGCTGGTTAAATTTAGAGTAAAAAGGAAGATTGTGAGCTTGTCTTCTGAATGAAGGAGAGTGACCTTTTAACACGATCAACGCCATATGTCGTTGCATAACCACTGTGTCTAACCTGATAGACATTTAGAATTGTCAAAGACACTTCCTTGCTTAGCGTTATTTCATTGACAGCTGCCTCTGCCAATTCACCATTGCCTCCTGATTGTCCATACTTTGGGCCTTCATTTTTCTCTTCCTTGACAGATTTTTAAAATAAGCCTCCCGTCAACCAGCCTTTTGGGGGAATCATTAATCCCACGGGTTTGTGCTCTGTTCTTAGTCCTGCTCTGCTCTAGCCCACCCGTCCCCATCTCTAACCCCTCTGGCCCTGAGTCCCTCTGTTCCTTCCTCCTTTCTTTTCAGGGCAAGTTCCAACTGGTTAGGATGTACTTATGTAGTTCCTGCCTCTCCTACCTCTCATTTATCAGAGTTTACAGAAAGCTGCCTAGGGGTGTCTCTCATTCCTAGGCTGAGGAAATTAGGCTGAATTTTTATTATGGCTTCTCTCAAGAATACTTCTAGAAATCACAGAATCTTAGAACCTTATGACAGGAGTAGAAGTTGAGAGGTCATCTAACTGGTCCCCTTACCCCTTGCAGTTTGATTTCTAAACTCCTTATAAATAGATCTTCTTCTTGAAGATTTCTACATAAAAGATCACAACCCAAGCCTATGATTAGGGTGACCATATAATTCAGCATTTGAACAGGGATACTTGCAAGAATGAAATGGGGTCCCTAACCAAATAGGACACCAAGACAACTGAGGTAAATTGGGACTGTGCTGGGCTAGCCAAGACACACAGTCATCCTACATATAATGAGTATGAAGGACAAAATCTGAGAAAAACTTTTTTGGCAAAGGTTTAACGTTAGGAGATCGTCACAGAGCATTTCCTATATAGGGTAAGCGTTGTTCTAGCTACTGGAACCAAAGATGAAAAAGACATAATCCTCTCCCTTAAAATTATTGGGGAAGAGAGACACAAATACAATTTGCAATCATTCAGTTTGGTAAGTTTTTATTCCGGTTTTGATAAGGAATGGTTTTATGAACAAAGTGCTTTGGGAACACAGCAGCAGTGATCAGGCTGTAGGGTTCAAGAATCAGAGGAGGTGACCTGAGAGCTCGGCTTCAAAGAATGACAGGACTACTCTAGAAGTAGGATTGTAGAGAAAGGGGGAAATGTGAAGATATGAAGAGAGTGTGTGACCAGAGGGCAGTGTTCATGGAAAGAGAGAGGCAGGAAATAAAGCTGGGAAATGGAGTGGGGCCCTGCTAAGGAGCTTTAACCTCTTGAAGGTGTCATTAATTCTGGGTGTTTGTGATCTCTCACATGCGTGCAGGGCTATGGCATGCTGGAGTTCAGGAGACACATCTAGGGAAGGTATAGAGAGGCCAGAGTTGGGAGTGATTGGGGGTAGGGAGATCAGCTCAAAGACTCTCGGAGCAGCAGTAGAGTTGGGGTGGCCCTGAACTAAAGCAGTGTCAAGGAGGACAAAGAGGAAGAGAATTTGGCAGTGGAAATGATGGGCCTTAGTGCCTGACATTGAAGATGAGAAACACCAAGTTGGCAAGATCTGAGGAGTCTACTTTGGAAGACCAAGAAGATGGGCTTCTATTCACTGAGACATGGAGTAATAAGGGGCTGGGTCTGACATCACTGAAGGCAGTTCAGGGCACTTATTTAGGTGCCTATGGTACATCCACATGGAGACGCCCATTATATCTCTGGGTCTGGGGCTGAGGGGACACATTCTTGCTGGAAATATTGATTCTTCAGTGGATTAATTGAAGACGTGGTGGTAGATGAGATTAGTCAGGGAGCAAGTGTGGAATTGGGAGGACTTGGGAACCCAGGCTTGACCTTTGGAAAGCATCTAACCCCAAAGAAAGGGGAACCATGAAGGCTCTTCAGAAGGAACAGTGAGCAAGGTCAGAGAGAGCCAAGAGGAGGACTGTCCAGGAAACCAGGAGAGAAGGACGCTCAGTGGTGCCAGTGGTGACCAAAGAGAGTCCACTTGGTCTCAGACCCAGGTGGTCCTTTGGCAATCCTTAAAAGAGCAGTTTTAATAAAGTGATTGAGCAGGAGCCATGGCTAGAGTGGGGTGGGAGATGGAGAGGAGGAAACAGCAAAGTGTAGCCTGATTCTTTAACATTTGGAGTTGAAGCAAAGGAGAAAGTTTGAAGTTTGAGGGTGAGCTGGGGTTTCACAAAAGCGTTTCTTTTCAGGTTAATGGAGCCTTGAGGGAGTCCCTTTTTATAGTGAATTCTTAAAGAACACCCACTCTGGGCTCTTCAGTATAATGAAGACTTAGCTCTGCCCCTTTAAATGGGTGCTACCCAACATATTAGCCACGAGGCACATGTGGCTATTTAAGTTTAAATTAATTAAAAACAAATCAAATAAAAAATTCAGTTCCTCAGTCTCTCTGGCCACATATCAAGTGATGAATTGCCACATGGCTCCTGGCGAAGACCTGGGACGGCACCGCTACAGAGCCTTTCCAGTGCCACAGATGTCCTGTCGGACAGCGTTGCTCTAGACGTCACCACATTCAACCATCTCCCCGGTCCTGCCTTGTAGACTTTAGTATGCTATCAGTGTTCTCTCATTTCCAAACCCAATTCTAAGGGGGAAGAAAGCCAGATGATATTTTTATCCGATATGCTGAAAAATTCTTATGATTTTAAAGTCAACATTTTCCCCAGATGTTAACCTACAAATAAATTGTTCTAGATGTTAAGCAAGAGGGGAGGAGGGGTAGACAAATGGATTATTTCTTATGAACCATCTCTTTATGGTCTTTTCATAGTTACCATCAAACTATTTCCATCTGATACTTGCCCTCTGTGCATCCACAGTCACTTAATTTTTCTAATTTTTTAAAAGTGATGTGCTCATTAGAAAAATTTGGCAACAGAGCCCCTTCCTTCTTTCCAGGAAGCTAACGGGCCCTGCTAGCTTTCCACCTGTCTGGGCATCTTCGAGCAGACCTTGTCAGCTGGTGGAAAGAGAAAGCATCCAATTTGCTGGCTCCTTATGTGTATCCATCAGTTGGTGGTAGATTTCTGAGAAGTCATCATCTGGGCACAGGACCAGAACATACTTCTCATTTTCCCTAAGCTACTTTCTCCTTTATCCTTCTGAGGGAATTTGTCTTTGGGTGATGCTATGTCTCCAAGATGCTTGTGTTTAAAGAGGTCTTTTCACTGTTGTTGTGCAGAGGACTTGAACCCAGGCTGGAGAAGTGTCACAGATGCCCCCATGGGAGGCGGAGGGGTTGCCCAGAGAGCACATCGGCTGAGTGTTCTCAGGGATGGTCCCACCCCACGTGGATGTGTTGATGGGCACATTCAGCAGACATGTGGCAACTAGAGAGCTTTTCTTTTCTGTCTCTCTGGGCTTCAGTCCTTACGTCTAATAAGGGCCCCGCAATACTGACAGACCACCGACTAGTGTTAACCCTCTAATGAAGTACCGCCTCAAACTCCAAGCCCCAGACAGACATCTTCCCCTCAGCTAAAGCTCACCCTGGTAGCTGCTCCAGGAGTTGGGAGCTGTGTATCTGAAGCTAACGCGGCAACTTCATCCTCCCTGGAAATCTGGGCTCACTGGGAGAGGCAGGGCCCCCCAACGAGTGCATCTCAACAGAGACTGCCTGACACACGGCAGAACACACAACCTGGGCTGAGGAGGCCTCCTCGGATGATCAGTAGCTGAGTAGAGCAGGGGCAAGCAGTATGTGAGGAACTTCCAGCTGCAGACCTGGACTGTGGGCTCATCCCCGGGTGGCCAGGGCCCCCAACACCTGCTCCCCCAAAGATGGCAGGTTTCCGACTGCTGGAATCCTTCTCATTTTCTGGCTTTGTCATCAGTTAGCTGGGTAACCGTGGGCAAATAGTAACTGGAACAAGCTTTGGAGCCTGACAGCCTGGATCTCACATCCATCCCTTGCTAACTGTAGGTTTAGGGAAAAGCACTGAACTCTAAGCCTCTGTTTCTAGTCTGTAAAAGATTATAGGGATACTCACTTTGTTTGCAGAGTTGTTCTGGAAATTAAACAATGTATGCCAAATGTCTAAAATAGGTGTTCGGTAGATGTCAGTTTCCCTTCTTCTCTCAGGTTTATATCCTTGCTGGAGCTAAAATCCTGTCCTCCCAATGACCCTTCAGGGTACGGCCTACCTCTCTGAATTAGACTAAAAAAGGAGGCTGGGCAAGAATCTACACAATGGGTGGTGCAGTCCTGCATGATCCAGTGTTCTCCTCTTCCTGGGTGGAAGGGTGGTCCCTTCTGGGGGTGCAGTCCTGCATGATCCAGTGTTCTCTTCTTCCTGGGTGGAAGGGTGGTCCCTTCTGGGGGTGCAGTCCTGCATGATCCAGTGTTCTCCTCTTCCTGCTTCTGATGTGGCTTCTCTCTGGTGTGAATACAGCAGCCCTTCCTTATCTTGCGGGCTAACCCTGGACACAGCTGTGATAAACACAGGCTTCCTAATCTTGGAGCTTAAAAAAAGTAAGTGTTGATTAATAAAATAAAAATCTCTCCACTCCTTGATGCTTGACTTTCAAAGGAAGAGGTAGAATAAATCTGAGCCTCCTCCCTCAAGTACACCTTTAAATATTAAACCATTGACTTAATTATTAAAAAAAAAAAGTGGATCCCCTACTGCCTGGAACAAATAGCCATCTTCTCTCCCTGGTGGAGATGAGGTCATATCACTTCCTGTCTATGCAAATATGAAGGGTTTTCAATACTGGAAAACCCTGGGTGGGGTTTCAGAAGGCCTCTCCCCTTGGCCCACCCAAAAGTCTTCAGAGAAGCAGTGGGGAAAGCGGTGGGACTGAGCCGGAAGGGCTGGAGGAGGGAGAATGGCAGCCCACCCCCAGAGAAAATGCAGCAGGTGGTACCAACCCAGTCTGTCTCAGCTTAGAAGTCTTAATGGTTTGTTCTCCCATCTGTAACTAGCCTGGATGTGCCGTAAGCTGCATCGACAAAGCCAGTCTGAGGCTAGACTTCACTTAGGGTCCAAATTCTGCACTGTCAGCTTGTTTAACTCTCTCTGTTTGTATTTTGTATTTGCTTTCTTTTTTTCTTAGTTTCCTAGTGAAGATTTTATATGAAAATTCCCAGCTTTATTTTAGCCTAATAAATGTTTATTCATGACTCTTAAGACAGAGAGAATCAGTGCGCCCCTAGTGGCAAGAAGCAGTAGTTACAGGGAAAGGGAGCCCAGCGTCCCTCAGAGCCCAGGGAGGAGCAGCTTCTGCTGGAACTGTCCAGGGGACAGCAGATTTTCCAGGCTGGACCTCTTTCTTTCTTCCTGTCTGAGATTTTCCATAGGTACCTTACAAGGTAGGCTCTTTCTGTGCATCACTGAGCCCTGTGATTTTAGAAAAGTTGGGCAGTGAACAGGACCTGACTCCCAACTTTCTCTTTTGCATTTATATCAGCCCAGATCTGAGCCACATAAGCAGTTACTCATATAATGTCAGCCTTCTATTGAGAGTTTAGAATGTGCTAGGCATTGATATATGTTATCTTATTTAATCCTTACAAGCCAGGATCAGGTATTAGGGTCCCCAATTTTCAAAATGGAGAAACTGAGGCTAGAGAGATTAATTTGTCAAGATCACATAGTGAGTCTGGCTCACTGGAGCCTAAGTACCCAGTCCCATTGTCTACTCTCCTGACCTTGAACGTCAGCAGTGAGTGGCCCTGACTAGTTGATGGGGTTCAGCTGACATGGGAAGTATGTGTGAATAGTATGTTTTCTATAGTCTTGGCCATTGAGTCCAGTACCCTGGTTGAATAACTAGAGCTTCTAGAAAATAGAATTCTCTTTAGAGAGCTGAGTTCCCTGAAGTTCTGCCTGTACCAAGTTGTGTGTGTTTCAGTGACAAGTGTCTGCACTCCAAGCCTTCTAAGATAGGGGCAACTGAGAGAGGTGAAGAGAGGGATCGCTTTGGGAAACATGCAGATACTTGCAGCTTGATTATTCCTGAATACATCACTAGCAAAGCTGTTTCTGCTCCCTTCCGGGTCTGAGTACACAAGGGTCTATCCAAGTAGAGGTTTGGGGTGTTTTTCTCTTTCTGTGGCTGGGGGGACAGAAAGGCAGGCCAGCCAAACCAGTGGCTTGGGGCAGGCCTGACAGGGTTCGTAACCTGGGGAATGTGCTGAGCTTTGATTCAGCTGAGCAGTGGCTTGGCGCCCAGGCCTTGTGGTCCTCCAAGACATCAGCTGAGGATCCCGAAACATAGGGCCACTATGAACAGGGTGAGTTGTTGTCACCAGGACTTCCCTGTCACCACCTATTAAATTTTCTGGGGACCCAGCAGCCCCCGGCCTGTGGCCACACAGCAGCCTACTCCTGGCCAAAAGCTCTGGCATGAAGCTAGGCCTCTCCAACTATTTAATGTTTCATTAGTGGTTTTCCAAAGGCACAGGTCCAAGCTTGGCCGGGCCACACCATTCAGAAGTACGTGAACACTTAATAAAACCAAACTGTTGAAGGATCCCAAACCCAGGACTCTGGTCACTTGGAAGTCCAGGCTAGAAGCCCAGAGAGGGATGCTGCATCATCTTAGCTCTTCCCTTGTCTGGATACTTCTATGCCATTCATCTGTCTCTCTCAAGTTATCCAGCCTGTTTGTAGTTCTTAACTACTGGGGCTTTACTAACCCATTTTCTAACCCATTTTCATATCTGATGAAAGTTTTGGACTCTCTCCCCAGAAAAATGCACCAATGGACTAACATACAACATTTTGCTTAGAACTGCAAGATGTTCATGAGCCACCCTCTAAGGATGGACCCCCATTGAGAACTCCTGTACTAAACAACAGTTGCTTCCACATTTAGACATGGGGAACTGTGGCATGTTATCTCACCAAGAAGAAGAGCAAACAGGTTTTATTTTTGAAATGTCAGAAGTCCTTGTGTTGCAGAATGGGACTTAAGCCATTAGTCACTTTGGACTTCCCAGGAAAGAGTGGGAGCTCAGTTGAGTGACAGGCCCTTCCAGGCACAGAGTCACTCAGGGGCAATTATTCGGAGTCCCCAGGAACTTTAGGGGTCTTGGGGCAAATCAGGTATGGGGCAGCACGGGACAGGGAGTGCTTTTCAGCTGGTGCTAATGGCAGGAAAGCCTGTAAGGCCTCACATCTGCGTTCTGATGCAGAGTCTATGGGCCTGTAAATGATTTAAAAAAAAAAAAGAAAAGAAAAGCTTGTGGTTGCAGGGGAATTAAGGCATCCAAAGTATCTGGCACAAAGTAGGAGCTCGATAAACTGAAAAGGGCTGATGGTAGAGACGGTGGGAGTAGTAAACAACCCCATTCCAGATGAGAGGTGTTTGTGTCTATAGAGGGCTTCCTACTGGTTTCTCAACTCACGAGCCTTCTGAGAAATTTTGTGTACTTACCCCCTCCCTTTAGGCCCCCCACCCTGGGTTTGATTTGGGGGAAGGTGAGAACAGCAAGGAGAAAGCATAGTTAGGTATTCTGGCAGATGGCATGATTTGTCCCCCACATGAGCTGCAGTGCCACTGGGGAGCAGGAGGGACTCTGAAGTGTGAGCACCCCAAGGACTGGTCCAAGAGGCCTCCTGCCCCAGTCCCAGAGCCTGCAATTCCCAAATCTCCACCACCGGCCCAAGGACGGGTCTAGGGTTGGGATAAACTAAGGCCACACTGGCAAGGCAATTAGGAGGAAAAGGCTGTTCAGCCTCTTCCAAAGGGTGGAGGAGGGCTTCTCACTTTTGTGTGCTGAAGACAAATGCACTCTTTAAAAGTCATTATTCACATCCTCTGAGTTCTGTTGCCCCTGGACAAACTCCAGTAGCCAAGACTACTTAGCGCTCTGAGGGCCCGCTCCACACATCTGCCCCTCCCCGGAAGAGTCCCTGACACCTTGAGTCCCCTGGCCAAGACAATTGTGTCGAGCTTTACTTTGTGAAGTCGGTATTATAAAAGTAATAGGTACTTCTTCATCTCTATATATAGTTTCCAAACTATTTGGAAATGCCCCCTATTCGGATAGGTGCCTCCGAACGAACATGTCCCTCCCCTTTGAGCATCCTGGGATTCTTCGGCTGTTAACAGTCAGCCTGGGAGGAAGGGAGTGGCCGGAGCTCGGGAGAGTGAGTGTGGGTACCTGACTCTGTTTAGTTGTGGGGAACATAGCCTTTTCTTTCCACGCCACCCCGTCCCCTGTCCCCTGTCCCCCAGCAGAGCTGCAGCTGAGCAGGAACAGCCCACAGCTGAGCTGCCACTGTCTGTAAGAATGACATTGCCACTTTTCCTAACCTTCCCCCGACCATCAGATGCTCACAAATATTTTGGCAGGTTGTCTGACTGCTGTCGATGTTTTCTAAACAGATAGTCTTGGCCTCTGTGGAAGAGAAGGGTAATGAGTGGTGCTCTGTGAGGGCAGAACTCCAGTCTATGAATCAGGAGACCTGCGACTTAGGAGCCAGATGGCTTCTGTGAGCCGCATCTCCTTACCTGCATGTTGGGCAACTTGGGTCCTCAGTACCTTGGGTCCCCCCGCCTTCCCAGCACTATCATAAGTGGTTGAGATTCTGTCTAGGGAAGCACTTTGAAATGTGCATTCCAGAAGTCCAGGTGTGCTCACAGCTGTGGAAAGAAACGGAGACTGTGCCAGGTCTAGAGGAGAGGGTGAGTGTCCCAGCAGAGGCCCAGCAGGTCAGGAGATAGCAGAGAAGGAAGGAGGCTGTGGCACATTCTTACTGGGAGCCTCAAGAGTGGAAGGATTCTGAAAACACTGTAATGGGGATGCCAGAAGAGCAGTCCTAGAGGCCGGTAGAAGGGGGGACTCCCTGAAGGAGGCTGGACCACCCTGCGCGCCTGCGAGTTGGCCATTGTGTGGCCAGCCATCCTTTGTCCAACTCAAAGGGTCATGTTTCTAAAACACGAATCTGATCCTGCAATGGCTCCTGTCACCCAAGGAGCAGGTCTGTGCTCCTGAACACAGCGAACAAGGCCCTCAGAGTGCTGGTCCCACTCCCCTGGCTCTCCCCCCATCAGCAGTGCCTTGCAGTCATTCAAAACCACCACTATTTCCCAAGCTCTTGGCACATGCTGTCTGCCCTGCCCAGAATGCCCTTCATTACTGCCCTCGAAGGAGCAACTCAATTGTCACCTCTTGAGTGAAGCCTTCCCTGACCCTCCGATCCCTACCTGGGTAGCTCTCTGCCTGTGAACTCACAGATCAGTGCTGCCCCACCTGTGTCACTGCTCCCCTAGATGAAGAGTCCTCTAGCGGGGTCCACATCCGGCCCCCACTTTGTTCAGCAGCACAGCACCTGGCTCACAGAAAGTGCTGGGGAAATGCTAATGACCAGCTGACTCTGGCTTCTTCTTCCAAGACCTCACCCCATGATCTCACACTCTGGGGCTGACTTCCATGTCTCGCTTCTGTCCCCAAACCTCTACTCTTCTGAGGTCAAATGGCCATTTCCTCAGTGACTCCATGGGAGCCTTCAGTGTCTGAGTGTGTGGGTAGGGCAGGCCCTGCAGCCCGACCCCTGGACCCTGCACTTAGTGGCCTGGCTTGTCGAGCTAGGCCCCACAACCCACATCTTGGAGGCAGTACGTAAGGTGCAGGGATGCATTTGTGAAGGATCCACAGAGCTGGAAAGAGTCTCAGGGCTCCCACCTCCTGCGGAAGGGGAGAAGAAGCTCCTAAACCCCGCCGTGAGAGCACTTCTTATCCTGGCTTCCTGCTCTCCTATATTCTCGCCTGCCACCATGGCTGGCTCTCCTTGCTCCTGATGAACAATTAACTGGCATTCCTTTCCAGTGGCCGGATCCCTCTCCCGTTTGCCCCTGCTAACATCCTCAGGAAGAGCGAGAGGACAGCTGGTTGGAACCAGCTCCCCAGGAGGACCTCAGCTGGTCCCCAGCAAACCGTGCACGGGGAGCATAGCCATGACCAGGGGCAGGCTGTTCACGCCTCGGCACAGCTTCTGTCCCCCAGCTTAAAGGATTAGGGCCGCACCCGTCAAGCAGGGAGAACTTCTACAGCGGGTCTGAGCAGAGTGGGGAGCAGTGTCTGTTTTGTTTTATAGGAAGCCAAAGAGAAGAGTGATTTGGCCGCAGGATCTGTCAAAGTACAGAATGTGAAAATAAGGGCAACAGACAAGGGACAGACCGCTCGAGCGAGAATGTCTAGGGGAAACGGGAGAACCGAGGTGTGTTTAGCCAGTTTTGTCAGACTGAGCAGGATTGTTATTAGTAATATTGAATACATTATCCCAGCACCCGGAGGGAGGTGAGTTATGTCACTGTTGAAGCTGATTAGATTGGGAATTAATCATGGAGTTGGCAGCGGGCCCTGACAGATACGCCTGGAGCAGGGTGGTGGGTGGCAGGGCCTGCAGCCCACAAGTGGCAGGCGCCTTTGGCCATGGAGGGACAGTGGCCTTGAAGACAGAAGCCCTGCTGTTTCTCCAGCTAGGGCCGGGCCTGCCCTGGGCTCAGAGGCTGCCATGAGGAAGCCACAGCCCCTCCACCCAGGGTCCACAGTGGGTATGGACACAGATCTAACAAGGTGCCAGCTCTTTGACCTTGAACAAGTCACTTGACCTTTCTGACCCGCAGGGATCTTTCTACTGAGGACAAGGTGGAGGCTCCAAGGGGCTGAGCTTCCCCCAGGGTTATCTAGAGGATAGGGGAGATGAGTGTGGAGTGCTTTGTGGACTGGAAGCAAGTAGGAGGCTGTGTGAGTCCTTAAAGAGAACTACAGGGCTGTCTGCAGAGGTTTTATGGGGACCGCTGGCCCTAGCCCCTCCGAGTTCCTTCCTGACCCAGGGCCCAGTGGACACAATCCTCCTCATTAGGCAATTCATTCCATTCTGTCTTCAGAGCTCCTAGAAGGCTTCCATGTAGCCCCAGGAGCAATCTGTTGTGAACCAGCATCTCAGAGTTGACAACTCAGAAGTGGAGAGAAGCGTCCTTGGGGGAAGTAAGAGGTTTCTCCTGGGACCAGGCCATTGGAGGTCTTCCAGGGCATCTTGATTCAGCCAGGACAGGTGAGGATGGCATGGAGGGACCAAGTAGGCAGACATCCTCTGGGTTCATGGGGGCCCAGTAGTTTCTTAGGCCCCCCAGTGCATCAGCAACAACCTTGGGATGCCATCTCAGTGCCGGAAGCCACAGTCCCCAGAAAACGGACCTTGTTGTACAGTCTGGCCCATGCCTTCTCCCCACACGGGTTTATTCTCAGTTTCATTAAAGAACTGCTCACAGTGACCTCAGATCATTAGTAACTTGGAATCAGCTCACTGCTTGGACTCAGCCCTGCCTTTCCTCTCTCTTGGCTTTTTGGAAATGTTAATGCAAAAGTGCCTGCCTTTAAGCATTACGGGTTTGGTCCCCTCCCTTGCAAGCGATTTAGGAGATTTAGACAATGGGTCTTACCACAGCAGTGACCCATTTTTAAAATTTCACTTCCTGGAGGTGAGAGCAGAAGGGTGTACTATCGAGCATGGGTTAGGTGCCTGGGACTTCACATTACCTCAGTCGTTCCTCACTAAAACACTGTGAAGTGGGTCATGTTACACCCATTTTACAGACGTGAAAACTGAGGCTCAGCGAAGTTAGGTAATTTGCCCATACGATGCATCACTGGTAGACTGGGATTCAAATTCAGCCTTGCTTGACTCTAGAAAGCCGGCCATTCCTTGCTCTCTTGTTGCTTTAGCCCTAAAGCTAAACCAGAATGAGGAACTTGGCAATGAAATAGCTCGTGGAGAAGCAGGCTTTGGGTTGCTTCTGTGGAAGCCTGTTGGCTTTTACTGTGATGATAATCAGAGTTAATAGCATGTGATTTGGAGTCAGAGGAAACCTGGATTTGAGGGCCTGCTCCATCACCCACTTGCTGCTTGTTTGTAAGACTTTGGCCTCACCAAGCCTCACATCCTTGTCTGGCACATGTTAGCCCCCATGGGGCTGCTCTGAATATTGAACAGAAATAATGCAAGTAAGGTACTCAGCACCATGTCTTCTCTGCCCACTCCAGATTAGTTCAGGGTCCCCATTACACAACCACAACACCCTCTACTCTCATTTAAAGGGCTCTTTCCTCTGGTCTGTCTGCCTCCCCACCAAGTTGCCCAAGATCAAGAGCCCCACCTGACCTGCCCATTGCTGAGTCCCCAGCCCTTGACTCCATGCCTGACACCAGGTCAGAGGTCAGTAAATATTTGATGGCTATGAACTACAGCTGTTACTGCTGTTTCCTTCGGCTCCCCAAACCCTGCTTTTTGCTTTAGCCTGACGTCTCCCTCCTGTCCTGCCCGCCATGCCCTGCACCTCCTTCCTCTGAGCTTCTTCTCCCCGCTTTCCTGCTTGCCCACTGCCCTCCCTGCCCCTCACTCTCTGCATACCCTTCCCTCCATAAGTCTCCCCAAGACATTCTCAGAATATCAGGGGTGCTCCTGGTGACACCTCAAGGTTTGGTACAGGTCAGAATTATTCTCTTAATACCATACTTGTGCTTTTGACTCTTCAGCTCTTTAGGGTCTGTTTGGCCTCCTTGTGGGGCTTGGGGGGTGGGACCACGTGCGTCCACCGCCACGGCAGGACTTGTGCCAGGGCTGAGTGTGCAGCAGGCTTTCAGGAGCACTGAGTCGATCGGATGAAAACCACGGGCACTCCCGTGTTACTTTCAAGGCATGCCTCATGGGTGTGCGGGATCGCCTTTTGGCTTTTTTCTTGCTTGTTGGAAGCTTCGTGGTTAGGGTTGGAAGAATTGGTTAGATTATTTTTTGAAGAAAGGGTGAAAGTTGGCCTTTTTATTTTTCATGCTTTATCATCATCCAACCACGCATCCCAAAATATTTCTTTGGCACTTACCTATATATGGTCCTCTGGTAGGCATTGAATCAAATGAGATTAACAGACCTGTTGACTAGCTTCAAATTTAAGACCGAAAACCAGACCCACCAATGAGGACTTAAGCTGTATCTTTAAAGATGTGTGACATAAAATTTATTATACTCATATTCATGGTGCACACTTGTAATAACAGACACATTTTCATGTCTGTGCCCTCATGTGATCATTACCAGCCTATGAGGTTGGCAGGCAAGACAGGTCTCCTCTTCAAACATATGGGGAAATTGAGGCATGGAGTATAAGGTTATAGAGCTAACAGGGAAGCAACCGCAGGGTCTCTGCCCCTGATTACAGTGCTAAATGGGGTGGAGCCAGACTGCCTATGTGTGAATACAGCTCCTCCACTTGTTTAGCTTTGTTTCCTTGGCAAGTTACTTAACCTTCCTGTGCCTCAGTTTTCCCATCTTTAAAATGGGTATACTAGCACTTGTAGGATCATTATGAGGATTAAGTGAGTTAATATCCACAAAGCAAGTACGTAGTAAGCACTGAATGTTTGTTCAGTAAAAATACAAACCCAGATGTGCCTATGGAGTCCTTTTATATACTTCTGGACATTTCCACAATAGAAAGGACTGGAACAAAGTGTCTCCTAGTTTTTTATTAATTAAAGAAGGCCCCAGACACGGAGTCAGCCTCATGAGGCTAGAACCCCATAGTTTGAAATCCTTGCCTAAAACATCTTGGATGTTCTCTATGCATGAATGTCGCATGTGCTTGCCTCTGGACAGAGAGCAGGGATACGAGCCGAATTACAGTGTCCCAATAATAAGATGGCAGTGCTAGAACATCCTGCTTGAGAAAACCTTGATTTCCAACCTGGTTCTATGACTAGAACCAAAAGCTAGATAATTACCCAAGCAGCACCTGACCTTTCTGATTATTTATCTTATTGGCAGGCAGGGCTCCAGGTCTTTAATGTTAAGCTTCCCCTCTTGTTCCTGGTACTTTAAGGATGATAACAAAGTGAGGGCAGTGCCAGGTGCAACAAGGCTGGCTAAGAGCCTCAGATGAGGAGTGCGGTTTGAAGGGGCAATGCCATGTGCTTCCAGGGGCCAGAGCCAGGCCCCACGTGGAGCTCAGGAGAACAGGAGCCAACCTGGACGGAGCCAGCCGGGAGAGGAAGGCGGGAGATTGCGTTGCAGGCAGTATGGGTGTAGAAAACAATGGGCTTGGTTTCCCAGGCCACTCTGCCACTTATACTGTGTGACCTTAAGCAAGGCATTTAACCTCTCTGAGTCTCAGTGGTCCTAGCTGGGAAATGGGGATATTAATACTGGCTCTGTCTACATCACAGGTGAAATCAATTCATAAATCTTAAAGCGCTCCACTGATATTGTAAACTGGAGATAATCAGTGGTATGCTAGCAATGACTTTCCATCACCAGCTGGCCTTGGGGGCCCCAGTGTTAGTGGGCACCTCATAGCCCGGTCTCAGAGGCAACAGGAAGGGTCTGCTGCACCACAACCATCACCAGAATATTGCTTCCTTCAAGAATTTATTCTTTGGGTGCTGATTTAAGCCATCATCATTTATAATACTTTATGAATAATAAGTTCATTGGCTTTTTCCCCACCCATTTGGCCCCCTGTTAGGAACAAGATTGTTTTGTTTTGTTAAGAGAGGTAAGAGTTGAAAGGGACAGCCAGATCATGAGGATCTTGGGGTTAGGGGAATTGGAATGGCCTTGTGGGGACAAGGGAGGGGAACTTGGCTATCTAGGTGACAATCACAGAGACACACGGGGCTGGGATGTAGGACTAGAGTGATAAGGAACAAGCCACGGTGTCCCCAGAATTTCCTGGAGGGCCAACCTATTTTTTAACACCCTTAATTCCTTTCCGACCAGGGTCGCATCCCCAAAACTCAAGTTGAAGTAGACAAAACTCCAGGCCAAAGATCTTCCTTGCATTACTGACTTTCTAGTCTTGCCCCACAGCTGGGTAGCTTCCTGTTTACTCATCGGCCAGGGCGTGAAGTGAAGGTGTTTTCGAGGACCTGGAGGAGGTAGGATTTGGAGAATCTGGTGGGAACCGCAGGCACATAGCTCGCACACTGGCATCTCATCTCAGACAACTCTGCAAAGTCCGGAACAGCCATTCCAAGGCTGCTTTTCCTTTCCCTTTCTTCTTTTTTTTCCCCTTTAATTAATTTAAACTTTTTTGATTAAATGACAGCTTTCATCACTCCTGGCAGCTGCTGAGAGACAAGATAATTTATAGATGCATTGACACTATATGATTAGGACAAGTACAGTAAATAACAGATGAGAAGATGACTTGCAGCAACCTGAAGGCCCCCCATCTCTCCCATCCACCCCCTCCCATCTCCTGAGTGAGTCCCAGGTAGATGTCTGCTACTACCACTCAGGGATGCGTGGGGCATGGGATGCTTTTCCCAACTGCAAGACAACAGAGATGATGGCAGGTAGAAGACCACTCTTGTCCCAGAGACCACAGCCTTGCCCCATCCCCCAGGGGGCTTTTTCAGAGCTGCCTGTTACTCCCCGGGAAATGCCTAATCCTCACTCTTGAAAGCTTAGAGGTGGGTCCTCTAGGTCAGAATTTCCTTGCTGGTTACTGGGGTGCACCTAAGGGCCAGGCCTGGGACACGGGGTCCCCTGGGCCAGTCACTTCCAGCCAACCATGAACATTTCATTCATCTCCCTCTGGATGCCATGAAAATACTATCATTTTCTCTGTGTCCTTCACTATGAAAAAGGTTGAGAATCTACTCCCTATGCCTCTGGCAAGGATAGTGATTAAACCAGCCCAGGAAATATGAACGTCTATCCTCAGGTCTTCCAAACCATCAGGATCCCAACGTCCTCAAAAATATACTTTGTTGCCTCTTCATGTTAATCAGAAATGTTCATGGTAGTCAGCCCAAACCTCTCTTTCTGGGTGAAACATATTTCCCCTTGTTGGACCCTCCTCAGTCTCACATTTGGTGTGTTCCTTTTCTTGGTCATAGGGGGTCCACTTAGTAGGCATTTTGGGTATGTGTACGGGTATTGTCTGTGTATTTATAATTAGTATTTACTAGGCAAGGTTAAATCAGTGACCCTCAACCATCTACAATCCTGAATTAATTAGACATTGAATCAGAAGAAGATTCTATTTCACCTCAAAGGTTCATCCTGGTGTACATGCCCTTCCAACATGGACCCTTCTCACATGGCTGGGAAGGAAGAACCAAGCTCCCAATCTAATGAATGAGGTACCTTGGGTTCCAGAAAATTAAGTGGACAAACATGCATGTATCTTGGATTTTTTAAGTGGATAAATGATGTATCTTGTCAGCTTCTGGGCGATTGCTTGTTAACATGGGAAGAAATGAAATAATTGAGATTTCCATGGAAAGATTACACAGTCTGTGGCTGGGTTTTTGTTTTTGGTATTGTTTTTTGTTTGTTTGTTTCTTGTTTTGGTTTTGGTTTTTTGGGTTTTGTCTTTTGGTTTGGTTTGGTTTGGTTTGGTTTTGTGGTTGTTTGTAAAGAACCAAGCATGAAAGACTGAGAGGGAGCCCAGGAAAAGACAAGCTTTAAGATTTATAAGGAGGGACCCATGTTATATGTATTCCTAGTTTCCCCTCAATTGCCTAATACAGTGCTTAGGACACAATAGGTGTTTCCATAAACATGTCGCTCAACTGCACATGGGGAGCTTACTTTGTTGGCGGCACCCCTGCTTCAGTTTCCCCACCCGGCCGGCAAGGCTTGCTGGTTTGGATTTCTTAGTGGAGGACTTGAGCCAGGGGAAGGAGACATGGATATGTTCTACTGATCCAAGTCACATTATTTTTTAATTTTTTATTTTTAAATAATTATAGATTCATAGGAACTTTGAGATAGTACAGAGAGGTCTCCTGTACCCCAGAGGTTACATCTAACATAACCGTGGTACAGTATCAAAACCAGTGCTAAGGTTGGCAGGTAAGACAGTTCTCCTCTTCGAACATATGGGGAAATTGAGGCGTGGAGTATATTGGAACCGATATTGGTCCAAAGTATATCTGTACTTCTGTGCCACTTGATCACTTGTGTAGATTCATGTGAGCACCACCACAATCAGGATACAGAACTGTTCCCTCACCACAAATTCTTACTCGTGTTACCCCTATATAGTCACACCCACCCCTTTCCTCCTCACCATCCCTAATTCCTGGCAACCACTAATTTGCTCTCCATCTCTATGATTTTGTTATTTTAAGAATGTTATATAAATGACTTCTCACTTTCCTGTGGATTACTGGAACATTTTTTTAGAACTCCATTTTTATTTATCTCTAAGTGTTTTTGAGTGTATCTCTTTATATAGCTATTTCATTGGTTGCTCTCAGTATTACATTATAATATATACATAATTTATCAGTCTACTGGTGTTACATTTTGCTAATTAATTTAATAATTACATTTACTAATTAATTAATTAGCAGTTCAAATTGTAGATACTTTATCTCCTCTTACCCTCCCTGTTTATAATGTAATCACTGCAGATATTTTCTCCACATACATGAGAAACACATTAGTGTTAAAACTTTGCTTTAACCATCAAACATAATTTAGAAAACTCAAGAGCAGAAGGAAAGTCTACTATATTTACCTCTATTTTTGCTCTTTCTGTACTTTCTCTCTTCCTGATGATCTAAAATTCCTTTTTTTCAAAAAACAAACAAACAGGGGGCACCTGGGTGGCTCAGTCATTAAGCGCCTGCCTTCAGCTCAGGTCATGATCCCAGGGTCCTGGGATTGAGCCCCGCATCGGGCTCCCTGTTCAGTGGGAAGCCTGCCTCTCCCTCTCCCACTCCCCCTGCTTGTGTTCCCTCTCTCGCTGTGTCTCTGTCAAATAAACAAATAAAATCTTAAAACAAACAAACAAACCATTCCCTTTCTGCTTAGAGAACTTCCTTCAGCCATTCTAAATGTAAGTCCGCTGGTGACAGATTCTATTAGTTTTCCTTCATCTATGAAAATACATGTATTTTCCCTTTATTCATGAAGTATATTTCTGCTGGATATAGAATTTGGGTTGATAGTTCTTTTCATTTAGCACTTGAAAAAATGTTATGCCACTTTCTTCTAACATGCATGGTTTCTGATGAGAAATCGAACTGTTTTCCCCCTCTGCATAACACATTTATTTATCTTTCTGTACTTTCAAGATTGTTTCTTTGGCCTTAATTTTCAGGGGTTTGACTGTGCTGTGTCTTGGTATGGATTTCTTTAGGTTTATCTTATTTGGGACCATCCAGCTTCTTGAATCTGTAGGTTTAAATCTTTTGCCAAATTGGGGGAATTTTTAGCCATTGTTTCTTTGAATACTTTTTCAGCCCCATCCTTTATCTCTTCTCCTTCTGGAACTGTGATAGCATGACTGTTAGGTCTTTTGTAATAGTCCCACAGGTGTCTGCCAGTCTGTTCACTTTTTAAAGACTATTGTCTGTCTGTTGTCTACACTGGGTAATTTTTATTGTTCTGTCTTCAAATTCACTGATTCTTTCCTTTGTTGTTTCCATTCTACTATTGAGCCTGTCCACTGAGTTTTTAAATTTCCTTTGTTGTATTTTTCAGTTCTAAAATTTTCGTTTAGGTCTTCTTTATATCTCTATTTCTTTGCTGAGATTTTCTGGGGTTTTTTTCCTGAGACTTTCTATTTTTTATTGTTTCATTGTTTCAAGCTCATTTTTAATTGCTTGTTGAAGCATTTTTATGATAGCTACTTTAAAAATCTTCATGAGATAATTGTAACATCTGGGTCATTTCAGTGTCGGTATCTGTTGATTTATCTTTTCTCATTCAACTTGACATTTTCCTGATTCTTAGTGTGATGAGTGATTTTGATTAAAAACTGGACATTCTGAGTAATATCGAAAGTCTTCCATTATAGCTGGTTTCCTTTGACACCAACCCAGCAGGGAAGAAGAACGCTGCCTCATTACTGCCAGGTTCCTCACTTGGTCTCCACTGACACTCAGTGGGGTGGGGTTTTCTCATTACTGCTGGTGGTAATTTAGGCTCCCCACTAGAACTCTGCTGACACCATCCAGCCTGGGGCATCAGAGGGGGCCTCATTGTCATTGGGCAGTGGTGAAAGACCTGATTCTCCAGTAGGCCTCACTGGCACTACCACAGCAGGGAGAGGGAGGTGTACTTCATGACTCCCAGGTTGGAGTGGAAGTTCAGTTTCCCCAGGTGGGCTCCACTGACACCATGGAGGTACTGAGGAGCCTCATTACCACCCAGAAGAGGGGAAGACTGTCCTGACTCCTCGCTTGGCCTTGTCTGACACCACCCCAGCAAGGGGTTCGGGGTGCCCCATTATAGCCTGGTGAGGCTGGAAGGTGAGGATGGAAGTCAAGGCTCCCTGCTCAGTCTTTGCTGAAGGAGGTGGGGGTGGAGCAACAGTTTTTCCTGTGGCGTTTGGCTGGAGTAGAATGATTACTGTCTAAATTTTCCTATCTTGATTTAAAAATGGGCAAAGGATTTGAATAGACATTTCTCCAAAGATGATATACAAATGGCCAATAAGCACATGAAAAGATTCTCAATATCACTAGTCATAGGGAAATGCAAATTAAAACCACAATGAGATACCACTTCACACTCATTCAAATGGGTATTATCAAAAGAACAGAAATAACAAGCATTGGCAAGCATGTGCCGAAATTGGAACCCCTGTGCACTGCTGATGGGAATGTAAAATGGTATAGCCACTGTAGAAAACAGTATGATGGTTCCTCAAAAAAATAAACATAGAATTACCATATGATATAGCAATTCCACTTTTGGATATATACTCAAAAGAAGTGAAAGCAGGGACTCTGGCTATTTGTACACTCATGTTTATAGCAGCATTGTTCACAAAATCCAAAAGGCAGAAACAATCCATTTGTCAAACAATAGATGAATGGATTAAAAATGTGGTATAAATACACAATGGAATATTCTTTGGCCTTAAAAAGGAAGGAGATTCTGACACATGCTACATCGAAGATTCCTGCAAACATTATTTTAAGCAAAATAACAGACACAAAAGGACAGATATTGTATAATTCAACTTGTAGGGGTTACCTAGAGTAGTCATATTCAAAGAGATAGAAAATAGATTAGTGGTTACCAGGGACTGGGGAGAGGGATTAATTGGGATTTATAATTTAGTGGGTACAGAGTTTCAGTGTAGGGTGATGGTGGTGGTTGCACACACTGTGAATGTACTCAATGCCACACAACGGTACACTAAAAAACAGCTAAAACAGTAAATTTTATGTTAGGTATATTTTACCACAATTTGGAAAAAGGTTACTGTCTTGCTAGGCCACCCCCTTTCCTGGGCCTTTGGCTAAAGAGAGCGGACTTCAATTGGGTGTTTGTTTGTTTATACTCGTCAGCATTTCTGGGTTGCCCAGAAACCCAAGGACCTCACGCATGTGTCATTCCTCAGGTCCTGAGATTCCTAACCAGTCTGCGTTCTTCTCTCTACCTTCTAGTCTTTTTATGTTTGTTTTATGTATAATATCCATGGATTTTAGTTGCACTTTGTGGGAGGAAAAAGGGAAAATATGTCTGCTTCATCTTTTCAGAAGTAGAAATCTCAAAGCCACTTTATTTTATGGAAGGATTTCTGTCCAAGTTTCATTTCCTTTTGCTAGCTAGTGAAATCTCATTCCTTTCAATTTAATATATAGAACTATAGCTAGGGGCGCCTGGGGGGTGCAGTTGGTTGAGCATCCGACTCTTGATTTCGGCTCAGGTCATGATCTCGTGGTTGCAAGATCGAGTCCCATGTCGGGCTCTGCGCTCAGCAGGGAGTTTGCTTGGGATTCTCTCTTTCCCTCTGCCTCTGCGCCTCCCCCCCATCATGCTCGCACGTGCTCTCTCTCTCTCTCTAAAATAAATAAATAAATCTTTTAAAAAAACTATAGCTAAAAAAAAATCTCTCGTTTTTACAGACAAGGGCTCCTAATTCTGAAATCTTATGTTAATATTTCTAAACATTTCCAGAGCAACAGTTATAACATCAGATAAGTAGCATGTTGTCATAACATTTCATTTCCCACAATCTCTTCTCCCCTTTGTTTCAACAATACCAATCCCAGGTATATCTGACTAGTGCACATTCTCAATCATAAAATTAATCAATTCTACTTGTGCAGACACTTCTCTTCTTGTCCTAATTGTCAGTTTCTTCAACTGATGCCTGCTGTCCCTTTCATTCTTTTATTAGCATATATGATCAAATATGCATTTGTTAGATTTGTCCTTTTGTTCTCATCATAGCTGCTAGTATTTAAAACACTCCTTGGATGAAACACCCTGGTGTAGCAGTAGAAGCAATGGGCTTTAAATTAGGATATTTGGGTTCTAGTTCCAGTTTTGTCACTAACCAGCTTATCATTTCATTTCCCTGAGTCTCAGATTCCTCATCATTAAAATGAAGGAAGAACTGGATCATCCCTATGGACTCTTCCTGTTTGAACCAGCTTTACATTTAGGCTCCTCATCTCTAATAAAGTCAAAGTCATTATCAGACCAGGGGATTAGAAACAAAGTTGCCACCACCGGCCTGACCTACTTGACGATTATCTGCTAATGGGTAGGAACCAGCATTGGCTAAACAGTATGTGTAAAACTTCTATCAGGACTCTTATTTTGGGGGTTGTCACCATAATTTTTTATTTTCATTGATAATTATGCTTGGAGCAATACCCAAATTATAAGTGATTTTTGTCCACTTTCCCCCTTGACTATAGGTGCCTTAATCACAGGTCTTCTTTCCCTTTTGCCTCTTCCTTTCTGTGTCCCCACGGCCACCTTTGACAGGAGTAGGAAGTGCTTGAAGCTGAAGTGCTCACCTTAGCAAAGTGAGTCCCCTGTGCTTTCTTGAGGCCTCCCATGGCTCTTGTACCGAATACAAGAAAGAAGAGTGAACCCGGAGCTGCTTTCCACCAGGGGAGGCCGCAACTCAGGTGTGATGCACAGAATCCTTGTCAGGGCAAGAGGAAGAAATAAGGCAAGAAAGAAAATGAGACAGGAGGGGAAGGAAGAACACATGGCAGAACTAACAGAACAGAGAGATGGATGAGCGGGATAGCTCAGGGAGACAGGAATGCAAACAGAGGAGAATTTTCTATTGGGGTGGGATGAATCATCCTTACCTGTCAGCCACCAGGCCTCAGTAAGCTGGCAGCTTCTTCCGCTCAAAGCCTCCGGGTTGTTTGTCGCTGCCAGCCTTGCATGTTGGGCTGATGCACCTGCTCCTAGTTGAGCTGGCCAGAGGGACAAGTTCCCCTCTCCAGAGCAGCATGGCTTGTCCAGTCTCCATGCCCATGGTGAGCGTAGAACCGACATCACCTTGCAGGGCATCTTATAGAGCAACATTTTAGCAGCCCACCTCCACCCATTTTCTGGAAACAAGAAACTCTGGCTTCCCATTGTCCACAGCATGAAAGGAGATAAAGAACTAGCCCCCCAGCCCAGATCCCTGAGACACCTTGTGTTAAGAGTTTTTCAAGAAGTGAACCCCTGCAAGGAACTTGGTTCATCATATAGTTTTCATTTTTAAGGGACCATGATTTCTGTGGGTCACATTGTGTAAAGGAAACCAAAACAAAACATTTAAAGTAAATGAGAATAAACATGCCTGGAGTAAAAAAACATCTGGACCCTGTGTGTGTGAGCCTGGGTGTGTGCCTGGGTGTGCATGCATGCGTACACTCAGCATGCATATATTTTTCAGGAGATAATGCTATATGTAGATGACTTCCCTGTCCTTTTTTTCTCCTTGCTCTCTGCTACTGCAATATGGATTTTTCTCTGGTCTTTCTCTCCCAACACTCCTTTCCAGGACAAGAGGCCCAGCCCCTTCCGTATAATTGCCAGGTTCTGTCACTCTCTGGAGAGGCCTGTTCTGTGCTTTTGGGAAGGATCTGGGTCAGCACAAATCCCACCATTATGATGCCCCCCTCAGACCTCCCCAGGGGTGTGTGTTGGGTGTTTCCAACATTCCCTAGCAGATCCCACCTCTTCCCAACCTCCTAAACTCAGTGAGCTGTCAGGAGCTACCATCACTTAGGAGGGAAGAAGAAAAAAACCAAATTCTCACCTCTAGTACCAGTCCCCACCCAGAACTCTCAGCAAGTGAGAATGAAAGAAGAACTTTCTCTGGATTTTTATGAAAAGGCTAATTCCAAAGAATTCAGAACCTGCAGGTAGTCAGAGCGCTGGGGCCTTTGGGGACAAGGCACCTGAAAGACCTTTTAGAACCAGAGAATGGGGGCTGGAGATGGGGACACACCAGAATGTGATGCTTCTATTTTTCAGTGGACAGAAACTACTAATAATTACTGCAGAATCCCTGATCCTCCTGGGGACTAAAATGGCTTCAGAACAGTTAAAAACCTTGAGAAACAGAGCAGGGGAGCACTGCCCTATTTCCCTTCCAGCCCTCCCTGGCCCTGGGGTTGCTGGGGCTGCTGGCGGTGGCCTTCTGGCTGCTTCAGAAACAGGCCATGAGGTGACCAGGCCACCCTTCACATTTGAAATCAGGGACCCCAGAAGTATCTGGAGCTTGCAGAGATGCCTTGCAATGAGAAAAAAATTGCAGAGCCCCTGGCAGTAGAGAAGAAGTGTGCATTAACCAAGCACACAGCCTTGCCCACCCCAAGGCTCCCTCCTGTAATCCCTTCTCTTGTGCCTTTCAATCCATCCTTGGGGAGGAGAGACAGAGAGCCAGCCTTCCTTCTGCGGCAGTCTCCCTGAGGGAACTGCAGACATCTGCTTTCTTTCATCTGGGGAGCCGTGTGGGAGGCACAGGGTCCCTGACAGGTCAAGGCCTCTGAACTTAGATGACCTCTTACTCCCAGCTCTCCCTCAGAGCTTCCGTTTGGGGATAGGAAATGCCCTTCTGGGGCCCAGAGCCATCTTTTCAATCAAGCGTGGCCCTGCTTCCCCATCACCCAGGTCCATCCCCACCAGCCTGCCCCTCCCCTGCCTGCTTTCAGCTGCACAGGGATGGTCAAGCTTCTGCCACTGTGGCCCACAGAGGTCCCCAGGAAGAGCAACTTCATGAATAGGAGAACCTTCCCTTCTCTCCCTCACCACGGCTCCCAGCCCTACTGCTTGACTCCCAGAGCACCTCCTACCAGGACGTCCTCAACTCCCACCGGGAAGGCAGGCCCAGTCTAGAAAATTAGTAGACATGTTATGAGCTTAGCTCAGCCTTCAGGCAGGTATTAACACATCCGGCTTCTGACCAAGGCCCCAAGGGGTGTTTGGGTGTTTGGGGTGTTTGGACCCCCCCCAACCCTTGTCGACCTCAGCAGTTAGCAGTGACCCCAAGCAAACACCTGCCGCAGGAGACAGTCTGGACTGACCTCTGCAAATTCTCTGTAAATTGTGGACTGAGTGGGCCAAGAGCAAAGAGCCAGGAGTCAGACCACCTGGTTCTCATGGCCTCTCTGGTGCTAAGCTTCTGTGGGTCCTCAGGCAAGTGATCAACCTTCCGCGAGTCTTTCTCCTCACTTGGAGTAACAGTACCTGCCATTCAGTGAGCTCTTATTAGCCTCGATTTTTTAATACAGTCAAAGAGTGGTAAATCAATAACAATAAGAGTGGTGTGCTCACTGACCACTCAACAGATTAACAGAAAAACAACCTGTGTACTCACACGGGGATGGATGTCCCAGGTGGATGTTGGTTCAGCACACATCTCACCTAAACCACATACAACCATGAAATGCAAACATTGTCATTATCTTTTTATGATGATTATTCCCACCATTCACTTTACGAGTTCAGAAACTGAGGCTCAGAGAGGTTAAGTGCCTTGCTCAAGGTCACACAACCAGGAGAGATACCAGGAAAGGTGAAAGTGTGGTAGGGATGCCCAGTGGAAAGGCTCGCCATCTTCTCTGGCCAGCAGCTGCAGGGAACTGGGCAGTGATGCCCCCACTCCCACCCCCATCAGACTGGGGTCTTTGTCTCAGGACACAGTCAGAGCTCAGATTTTCAAGGCCATGCAAATCTAACACCAGCCCCCACATAGCCAGCTCAGCAGCTGGGCAGGCTTCACGGGCAGGGAGAGCTCCGGGCCCAGACAGAGCTTATCTGACCACCAGAGCAGCCACAACCTATTAACTTCCCAGCACCACTACCACTCACCCCAGTCTAACCCAGTCCAGGGAGCACTGAGGATCCCACCAGGTCAGTCCCAGGGCTCTAGACCAGAAGGAGGAGAAGGTGCTAGTTGCTCTTAACATAACTCCCCATGAGAGCCTGGCATCCTGGAGACAGACACCGCACCCACTGGCATTTGTCCTCACGTGCCTAACTGGCATTTCTCCCCTGTAGTGTGCCGCAGTGCCCCATAGACACCAGGGGACAGTCTCTGGTGACCAGGTTCTGCTAGCCTGGTTCCTGGTCATTGAGTCTGAGAAAATGTCCTGGAAGAGCAGCCCTAGAAGGGCCAAGACAGAAGCACCTGAGTGAATGTGATGTGTGCTCAACGATCCGGTCCCTTGGACGATAAGGACTCTAGACAGGGCTCCTCCGCTTGGTGCCGGAACCTGTTAGAAGGTCCCTCAGAGAAACTCGTGTCAGGCAGCAAGTCTCCTGATGAGGTATTCCATTAAGTGCCTTTCAGGCCCTCTCTGTATCTTTGGACATGGGAACAAGGGGCAGTGCCCGGCAGACCGGGCTGCTTGAACAGGGTCTCTTCAGGGTGAGCGATGTGAAGACCAAGGGCAGAGCAGCGGCACCCTGACTAGAGACACCCGGTTGCAGGAGGCTCTGATCACGTGCATTCTGCTTCATGGCTCGCAACAAAGAGCCCTGAGCTGCGTGGAAGGAAAGCATTCTGTCATCTCTAGTCTGTAGCAAGTGCTCAATAAATCATCTCTCTTTTTCTTGAACCAGGGAATAAATAAATCTCTTGATCAAGATGTCAATAAGTAGATGTTTAACAGATGTCTATAAGATGGATTTAACACATTCTCAGATCGTCTACATCAGAAGGAGGAGGCTGTGGGAAGACAGGTCTGTAGCACGACCCTCCGGCGGCTAGAGGCACGCCCGCATACCTGTTCTAATGACAGTAGCCAGCGTAAATAAGGGGAGGCACCACCAAGGACAAACGGCTTTGAAAAACATGCCGTTTTGTCCAAATCTAACAATTTAAACTGCAGGTGAAATTTAAAATGTAAGCTAAGAGGCTGGCAGAAAGAGACTTTCATTAGATCAGTCATCTCTGGGGCCCACCCAGTGCTTTTTTTGGTGAATGAATGACTGACTGAAGAAACGAAAGCCACTTGATATGCGGTGAGTGCCTTTCCCACCCCCTTCCACCCCCTTCCACCCCCCCCCCCCCGTGCCCTCCTGCACCCTTCCCCTTCACTGCTTAAATTGCCATCTGAATTTATTGCTCCTGCCAAATGAAGTCGACTGAGATGGAAATGTTAATTTATTGGACCAGACATGTGTCAACACAGCTCTGATAAAATGCTCCTATTCACCATCCTGAAGCCCCCTGTCTCGACACCACTTTCTGCGCCTACTGCAAAACTGCGGCTTCACGTTGCGTGGCGGCTTCTGGCTACATCTGGGCCACTTGGGTCCTGAAGCCACCCTGTCATGTCCCACCCCTGTGACTCTGTCCACAGTGTTCCGTCCACCTAAAGGGCCCTCTGTTGCCATCTGCCTGTCACACACCACCCCCCTCCACGCAGCCTCCCCTCCCCTGAGCTGGAGATGAGCTCCCCTTCCCCTTCCTCGGCATTCCCGCATTCTACCTTGTTCTATCGTTATTTGAATTTATGACTTCCTCTCCTGCTGGATCATAAACTCCTCAAAAGCTGAGACTATCTGACGCATGTTGAAATTGCCCCCCACCCCGCGTGCCCCCCGCCGACTCCGTACAGTGCCTCGCGTGAGGGAGATGTGCCATGGTGTGTGCGAGGATAATGGGGTTCAGAGGAAGCCAGGCTCAAGCTCAAGGCCTGTATCCATTGTTTGCCCTGGGCCTGGGGCCCAGTTGCTAACCTTCTCTGAGCCTCCACTTCCTTCTCTGTAAGACAGAGATGACACCAGCCTCACTGGGACAGGGACTCGCTGACTCACTGTGTCTGCATATGGCTGTCCCTCAAGTTGGCCCTCTCTTCCCTGGCTCCACCCCTTTCAGCATTCCTTTTCAAGGGACTAACACCTGCACAACATGAGCCTCCAGTTCCTTCAGGATTCAGCACTTGAGGGTGGGAATTTTACTGAGATGATCAAAGGATTAAGCCATACGGAAGCTCTGGGCGAGCCACCAGCTTCGTCCACCAGTGGACGACCAAATTCTGATTGAGTACAGATGACAGCAGGTAGGCGAAAAGCCGTACAGATTTACCTCTAGGGAGGTGTGAGCATTGGCCACATTCAGCTTCTGTCCTTATGCTAGACCAGGGCCCCTTCCCTGCTGGCCTCATAGGAAAGCCTGTATCCTTTGAGATGCTAATATTTGTTCTGAGATAAAGAAACCCAAAAGGGTTCTGTGGTGTGCAGTGAGGGTCAGACACAGAGCCTGAGTCTAGAATAGGGCTAAAATGCCCTTTATGTCTCGATGGTGTTAGGGGAAGGGGGCCCTCCAGGCTTCCCGGGTGTAACTGGTCCTCAGCACATACCTTGTATTGAAATGGCCTCTCTCCCTGTCTGGATCCTTCTCCTGGCTTAGGCGTCTCAAGGCAGGGGCCACTCCTTCCTCATCTATGATCCCCAGTGCCCACATAGTGCCTGGAACATGATGAACTTTTTATAAATGTTTGTAGAAATTATCAAAACTTGGGCACCCTGAGGCCTGGGCATCAGACTGGACCAGCAGTCTGATACTGGCCGGGCGCATGGAGTCCATTTTCACAGACCCCGGCGTTGTAAGCCCAGGGGTCAGAGAGAGCCGCAGTGGGAAGAGGTGACACGGAGGAGGGTCTTACCCGAGAGCAGAGGCTGCTTGTGCTCTTGCCTCTCGCTGAGGGTGGCCAGAGGGGTGCCGTCTAGCCAGAAGGCAGTCAGATGTCTGCGGGGGAGCCTGGCTTCAGTCGGGCAGAGACCCCAGGATCACCGGCTTTCTTCCTCCTACAAATGGCCAACTCTTCCCAGAGGAACCAAAACAGCACTCTTCCCCATCCAGTTAGGTGATCTGTGGGTTCCTGGAGGGAGTGTGGGAGTAAGATGTGCCGGATTCATGCCCCAGGCTCTTCTGCAGGGCACATTTGATGTGACACCTGTGTGCGCTGTGAGCTCCTGTTGCACGCACGCACACACCCTTCTGTTGGGCAGACTCCCTGCGGCATCCTGAGTGTGGCTGTGGGAACGTCACTCTGGACGTCCATTCGGAGTGGTAAACTGACTCCCACAGGTGTTGCAGCTTTCTTTCTAGCTCTTACGTGTTTTCCCTGGCTATTCTGCCATCTTACCCTCCTTTTTATTTTTCAGTTTTCTCCTCTGGCAATTTTTACTTGTCTTTTACCTTTGCCCTCTTTCTTCCCTGGTGGGCATCCTCACCCACACGCCTGCTGATGCTCCAAGAGCCCCATCAACCTCTTCTACCCACGTTTCTGGATTCGACTCTGGCTGTGACCCTGACTTCTCAGCCCCTTATGGGGCCCGGCCAGTGCCCCTGCTGTCCTGCAAGCTGCTATCCTAAATTGCTATCCTGAAAAGGAAATGTTCGCTTTTCTTCCAAGTAGAAATGCTTTACACTGTTTTCTGCAAGCCCACAGAGAGTGAAAATAAAAACCAATAATAGCAGCAGGAACGACAACAAGATCACCACAAGAAGAAACAAAAACCTGTGACAGACTCTGGAACCCAAGCGCCTCTGATTTGATCAACCCCACAGTCATGGGAGGGTGGCTGTCAGTGGGCTGGGCCTAGCCGCGTGCGCTCATGGCCCCTCGCTCTGCCCTGTGCGGTCACAGCTGAGCATGTGGGCTCTGACTGTGGTCCAGCAGGTGTAATTAGCAATTCTCCATCACTGCTGCATCTTCCATCAGCGCCCCCAGCTCCTAACGCTTTTCTTCTCTGCTTCTCCCTTTGCCCACATTCCTCTCCTCCCTATTTCCCTGGCCGCCTTCCTAACAGCCCCCCAGGCTGTTACCTGCTGCTTCTCTGACGCTCCCCTGTAGTGATCTCGCTGTCCACAGGTGGCTCCTCATCTTGCTTCTGTCTCTCTGCCTTCCCTCTCTGTCCTCCCAGAGGGGCCCCAGGCCTCAGACTAGCTTGAATTTGGGGTTCCGAGGAGGCAGGACACCCCCATGTTCACAGAGTCTGCTCCTTCTTGCCCTTCGGGCCCTCGCTCACTGCCTCCTTCTCATGGACGCCTTCCCTCATGCCTCCGTGGATTTCCTCTTAACACCTTAGCACTATTAAAAATGTCTTATTTGTCACTCATTCAGTGTCCTCTCCCCACCAGAATGCAAGTTCTATGAAAACAGGGACCTTTTCTTATGCATTGCTAGGTTCCCAGGGCTTGGAACAGTGTCAGGCACATTGGAGAAGCTCCACTGGGAAGGAGGGAGGGAGAGGAAGCCAGGGAATAAGGAAGGAGAGAGAAAATATTTACAAATGTTAACGCACTGAATCCCCATAACAGCCCCATGGGGTAGCTACTGTTACTGCCATTGTACAGATGAGGAAACTGAGGTATGGTGTTAATGTAACTTGGCCAAGGTCAAACCCCTAGTAGGTGGCAGCACCTGATTCAGAAGCAGGCTGTCTCCCTCCAGGGCCTGGGCTCTTAACCAGCATGCTCTCGGGGGCCAGTAGTATGGCCGAGGCAGGAGTCTGGCTGCTGGCCGTCGGGACTCCGTCTACTGCACCAGGGGGCTGTCCATGAGGAGCAAGAACTTGGCCGGGGAGGGGGGTCATTTCTACTTGGCACCTACCGTAGGAGTGAGGCCCACATGCAAGATTTCATTCATCTTCGTCTTCATCACAACCTCAGAAAAGGGCCTTACCAGCATCGCTTTCACAAATGAGGACCCTGAGGATCAGAGAGACTAAGGGACTGGCCAGAGTTCACATAGCCATTAAGAGCAGGAGCTAGACTCAAACTCTGGTCTCCTGGTTCCAAATCCAGCATTCTTCATGCTCCTCACATGGCAGGGCTTCCTGTGAAAGGAGCTGCTTTGACATTAGCGACGGCATCTCCGTGTTTTGAAAACTCGTGTTCCACACACACAGGCAGAAGCGTGCTGATAATCGCTTCAGACGGTATACGGTCATTTCTATAATACGCTGAGCCTTGGGCCTCAGGCAAGGATGTGACATTGGTCCGACGGCGAAATCGGGTTCAGCTCGTGCCTTTTCCTGAACCTGGAGCCTTCCTCGAGCTGGGTCTCCATGAATTCAACACTGTGTTGTGTGTTATATAGGTTGGTCCCATGTAGAGGTTTCCTGAGGTGAGCCGTTTGAAAATGGGTGACTTACTTACCCTAAATTCGAGGCCCCTAAATGGCAGGGCTCAGACACTTGTCGCTGGTCGGTGGGTCCGAGCTCTGGCTGACCGTACGGTCCTATGAGCTGCTTTGCAGACACCCATGGCTTAGGTTCCTCTCCAGTCCCAAGTCATCTCTGGGCGGGGGGCAGCACTTTTTTCAAGATTTCCCAAGAAGCGAGTGCTGATGGTCCCCACTGAGCCTTTTGGAGCCAGGAGCCCCAATTTATGCCCTCCTCTGTCTTCTGGCGATGTGTGACTTGGCTGCAAGGGGGGTCCAGGCAGATGAAATGGGAGAGGTAATGATGCTGTTAATCAGAGACACTAATCCGTGCTAATGTATCATCCCTCCCAGGTAGCAGAACATTCTAATTCAGTTAAAAATCACATCTCCTTGAAAAGGCCCTTGAGAAGTGAGTGATGTGAATGCCGAGAAATCAGGAAACTGGCTGGAGGGTTCTTGAGGCCGGAGACTTCTCACTGTGCTCCAGTCCCCCCTGTGCCTCTCCAGCCAGGGACAGGGGCTGGCACCCGAATGGTGAGGGAGGTGTCCCTGGGCAGACTGTCTTCTAGCCACGTATCCAACAAGCACCGAAGGGGCCCACCCTACATGGGTACCGGGCTTGCAGGTGGGGCGTCCACGGTGAGCAAAACCGGGAGCGCTTCTTGCCCGCGTGGGGCTTACTCATAGTGGAGGAAATTGAGGTTACCTAAGTAATTATTTCCATAAATGTAGACCAAAGGGGCTGCTCCTTTCCTGACTCTGGGGTCCCTGCTATAACCTTCTGAGTGCATGATCCCCGACATTGAACCCTAATAGCATCAAGGCTGGTTTTTCAGGGGTTGGGGGTGGCTGGTGGTTTCAGACCCCTGATGAGTTCCCGAAGGGTTCCACCTCCCCACGGCAAGGGGCCTGACCTTCTTTTACCCTCGGTCTGCGTCTTCCCCATTCCTGACAGATATGAACGCAGAAATGTGCAGACACCCCAAGGACGGGGGCCTCCAGGATTTTGTGTTACAATAAGGTATAAATGACTAACACCCAATCCTTTCTGGGAGCAGGTTTTAGGAATAGAGAGAAGCTGACAAAGGTGTGGGCCTGCAGGGAGGCGGTGGGGAGAGCCATGAAAACACTCTGCCCACAGCACACGTTTCCACCCAGTGAGGCCAGAGTGGTGCTGGGGAGGTGGGAGTAGAGAACGGGAGGCAGAGGGGAGGAGGAGGAGGGTGGGAAGAGAAGAAAAGGCTCCCGTGGGATGTCCCAGGTACTTGCCCTAAAGACAGGAACAGGAGCGAGGGTCCCTCCTCCAGCAAATAAATGGAGCTTGCATTTAATAAATAAGAGAATAAAAAAGAGCATGCAGGCAGCCTGGTCAGTGAGGCTGACCTTTGCCTGCACAGAGTTGGTAACACGCCTGGGCAGCTGGCCGGGAAGCTGCCAGAAGCCAGCGTCTGCAGCCTGACGCTGGCCACGCTGAGCCCCAGTGAACTAGGGAGGGGCCTCAGACCACCTCCTGGAGTCCCACAGCTCTATGGTCTCTTGAGAGCTATGGACCCTGATGGAAACATGCAGATAAACACGCACACCAAACTCTCTACGTGCTTTCTCATAGCCTGGGCGGAGGTGAAGGGAAGGGGCGTTCATTTTACAGATGAGAAAACTGAGGCCCAGAGAGGCCAAATGCTTTCTCCCAAACAGTCCTCTCAACCCAGTCCTGTGTTTTTCCTTTCTATCATCCCAGACCTACCATGAACCATTTATCACATCCAACCAGATTTGGTAAGGCAGAACGGGGGGCCACACAGCTGAGAATTTTACAATGCAGTCCAGATGTCACATCGTCTGGCCCCATAAATAAACTCAGACTTGATGATCCATGTGTCCTGATTTGGGCGTCTAGAGAATGATCCCCCCAGAGAGAGGCATAAGCCCACTCTGCAGGGCACACAGTGAGACCTCAATTAATAGCAGTAGCAATATGAGGGAAGAGAATAGAATTCTTGGAGGTGTACATTGCATCGCCCCTTAAGAGATTTTGCTTCTGAAATCCAACTTCAGCCAAAGTGGAGAGAGGGCAGCTGGTGCTGATGTGAAGCTGACTTCGGAGGCGTGTCACAGCAGGTACCGGGACCTCCACCATCTCTCTGTCTCCCACATGCTTTAGCCTGGTCTACACAATATATTGAGCCTTGCTTGGGGCACCACCAGGCTTTTCTTTGTGATGGCATTTTAGGTATAGCCAGGATAACTCAGCTGGACATGGATGATAGCATCAGGCAAAACTGTGTGTGTGTGACCATGTTGGCGGTGGGGGGGGGGGGGACGGAGAGTGAGTGTGAGAGGATTAAGAGCTACGAAGCCCAAAGGGGACATGGAACCACTCCTGCTGACTACACCTCCCTCCCCTCCCCTCCCCTGCTTCTCGGCCCTCCACCCTGGGCAGTTGCTTTCCTCCCAGCTGCCACTCTTAATTCCTGTGAGAGATTGGGCCAGGGAGACACCGCCTGTCGTCCCCCCACCAACCCCCGCCCCCCCGCCCAGCTGAGACAGCTGAGGCAGTGGGAGGGGTCACAAGGTGGATGGGGCACCTTCAGTAGACAGAGCTGGTGTCCTGCCAAAGGAGAGGCTGCTTATCGCTGAGCTGTGTCCTGGGCTGACTTCTCCCTAGAGATGCACTTAGTTGTCTCTGTCCTGAGGCAGGTGTGGGTTGGGCCAAGGTGAGAGGAGAGTCATACTCTTGGGACCCAAATTACCTAAGTCCCTTTAAGTGTGCCCTGTAAATGAGGAGCAAATGTGATTTTTCAGTCTCTTTAAGCAAGGGTTCTGGAACATCCTTGTGAACTTTGAAACATGGAAGCATGAGTTAGACATAATCTGTTCAACATGGCACCTCTGCCTGGGTGCTGGACAGAGCCAAGGCTTAGGTAACAGTCAGAGCCAGACTCAGGTCCTGGCTCCCCACGTCACTAAACTCCCTGAATTGGTTTCCTTATGGAGAAAATACACCCATTTCTTACAGTTGTTGTCAGGGTTAAATGACATTTTGTATGCGAAGCTCTTTGTGTAAATCTGGGGCCAGGTATGTGCTATTGGGCACACTAAAACCCTAGTCTTTTCTCTTATCTAATTGGAGGAAACTTACTCTTATCTCAGCCAGATCCTGTGAATTAAATTTGAAATGGTGTAAGAGTGGGACATCTGGGTGGCTCAGTCGGTTAGGCGTCCGAATTGATTTCAGCTCAGGTTGTGATCTCAGGGCCATGGGATGGAGCCCCGAGTCAGGCTTCACACTTACATGGAGTCTGCTTGAGATTCTCTGAGAGTCTCTGCCTAGCTCCCTCTCCCCACTCTCTCTCTCCAAAATAAATAAATTTTTAAAAATCTTAATAAAAAGTAAAAATAAAATGGTGTAATAGCCAAAAGTTAACTGGATCTGGTGAATAACAGAACTGAAGTCCCAAGAAGTCAATTTTATTTGCCTTTAAATAAAATTCTCAGATTATTTTTCTCATACCCCCTACTCAAAGGGTCAGGAAACTTAAAGCTTACCACAACACTTTACAGGGAACTTATAAACATTTATAAAACATGTTGTATGTTTTCTGTGTTAACTGGCTTTGCAACCATTTTTATAGCAAAATCTGCTCAAAAAACTCAATGATATGGTAATTTCTGGAAACTTTGCTTCATAAATGAGAAAATGTAAGGACCAAGAAGAAAAAAAGACTCACTTGATCAGTGTCATAGAGCAAATTAGACACCATGCCTGGTTAGAATCTTCCACCCTTGAAGCTTCATATTGTTAACTAAACTATTGAATGTTGCATTTTTTTAAGGGACAAATGGGGTTTGCCAAGGAAAAAGGGTTATCTGAGAGGAACTTTCAAGGTTTGAGACGGGAGAAGTCAACAGAGCCCAACTAAGGCAATTCAGCAGCTGGATCCCTTCTTGCTACAAAACATGTTTCTCTCTCCGTGGACATTGGTAGCTTCCTTTCCTCTCTCCTTGCTGGTCTTTAATGGTCTATAGTATTCTTTTTATGGCCGTACTAAGACATAGTGAACTTGGCAATGAATGAAAGACTATTCTACGTTTCTCTACTTAGGGAAATCCATCAATAATTAGACTTCAATTTTTCAATTTTACCATCTAGAAAAAGAAAATGCCCATAAATCTCCCAAAACAGAAATCAAATGTAGCCCATTTAATTACCAGCAAGTAAACAAAGTGATTCTTCCTCTGTAAGATACCCAAACACATTCATAATTGGCTAATTAAACTACCATAGAAACGATTATTCAGTATAAAGAGGAGAAAGAGAAGAGAAGAAGGAAGGAGGGGAGCATTCACAAACACCCAGTGCTTTCAGCTGGGAAAGTAATGAGCTTTTCCAGGCCAGTGGAGTAGAGGGAAAATAATGGGAGAGTGGAAAATAAGCCCACGTTGGTGGCACTGCTTCTGTAGACACGTCTGTGAACCAAAGGTAGGCCTTCATCCTGTCTTACCAAAAGAGCATCTTTCCTTCCCCTTCACACCCCCCACCATCCTGTAGGAGGATGCTCCCAACAGGCCTTCCTTCAAGTCAGTTTCCTAGCAGTTTTACCCTAGAAGGAGTTAGGAGTATTTTGGATATTCTGGAAGACTCACTGAGGTATAATTAAGGTAACCATAGTTTCTAGTTCACCTGAGATAATCCTGGTTTAGTCCTGTGTCACCCATAATTATTAATAGTGCCCCCTTTCCCTCTCAAAAGTGCCCTTGGTTGAATGATAAATTGTATGGTCCCCCTGTATATAGTTCGGAGAGAGTGGAACTGTCAACCTGTAAGTCAGCACTGATGGATTGATAATAGTTGCCTGGAGCACTGTTGTTGAGAAGGATTCTGAGGTCGTGTTGTGTCTCAGCAAGTAAAGCCACAGGGTGATAGCTAAGCAGCATCTCCCAAAGGAGCAGTAAGGGAGGGGCAGCACTCCCTGAGGCAATGGAATCAGCATGAGCCACACGCTGGGAGGTCTGAGTTTATACTCAACTCTGCTCACAATTCCCTGTGCCATCTTGGGTGGGTCACTTCTAGCTAATGTTGAACCAGGTTACTTGCAAGGTCTCTTCCAATTTCATGAATCTATCTAATCTTCATCAAGTGGGAAATTATCCTAGATGACATCTGAGCTCTCTTCCTACCCTAAAATTATGTGATCCTATGATCATTTTATGAGAAGGTTCTCTCTGGCCCCACAGGAAAGCTACACTTTGGGACTGATGCCAGCTAGTACCTCTATAGTGCACTCTACAGTTTATGGAACACTTTCATGTATGTAACCACAATCAAATGATGCAGGCTTTATTTTCATCATCTTCATTTTATAGGTGAAAACATTAAAGCTAAGAAAGGTTAAGTAATGGCACTCGGCTCAGACTGCCTGGGTGTGAACACTTGGCGTAGCACTTACAGTCTGTATGGTTTGGCCAAGTTGACTTCATCCTTCAATGTCCCATTTCCCCATCTCTGGGGGAGGGCTAACATCCTCGTATCATGATGTTGTGAGGATTAAAGGAAATCGTTCGTGCAAGGCACTTGGGATTTAAAATGCACATAATAAAGTCAGTTGAATGGGGTGCCTGGGTGGCTCAGTCGTTAAGCGTCTGCCTTCGGCTCAGGTTGTGATCCCAGGGTCCTGGGATCGAGTCCCACATCGGGCTCCCTGCTCCGAGGGAAGCCTGCTTCTCCCTCTCCCACTCCCCCTGCTTGTGTTCTGCTCTCGCTATCTCTCTGTCAAATAAATAAAATCTTAAAATAAATAAATAAAAATTAAAAAAAGTTAGTTCAAGGAAGGTGGTAGATGGTTGAGGTGGTGGTAGCAGTAGTAGTAGTAATAATATTATTGTTGGTAACTAGGACTCTTCTCAGGTACTGTGACCCCAGGGTCTATATATGACCCTAGAATTCATTGTCCCCTCTCTACCTCGGGGTTTATAACCACAGGTCAGAAGCAGCAAGCCTAATAATAAGAAAAAATGAAGACAGGTTTAAGAAGATATTTTACCCATGTAGCACTGAGAGAATTCTAGCTGGGAGTCAAAGCCCCGTCTTCTTCAATCTCAGATCATTCCAGCAAATGATGTGCACAGCAGAGTGAAGACTGCTATTTAGGCCATTGCTGTACTTGGGGGCTCACAGTGGCCAGGCCCCTCTGCTCTCTCTCCCTCCCTTCCCAGGCAAGGTTGTATAAGCTGTCAATGTTTCTTTAATAGCTCGTGCTCATTATGTGGTTCCACACTGGCCAGGAAATTTTTTCTCCACCTTCACCTAGCGAAGTCTGGTGTTTCGTTAATGGCATCATCGGTATCACAGGCTGATGCTCATGGCTCTGTGTTTTTCCATTTTCAGTGGGTCTCTGCAAATTTTAAGCAATTTGCGAGAAATACCTCAATTAGTTGAACTCCTTTGTGACTCAGTGAATGCTGAATGTGCACAGCTGCCCATCCGTCAGGTGGAGAAGGGAAAATCTGAGAGGGATAAAGAAGGGAACAGAGGGAATAGGTGGGAATAAGAGAAAAGCTAGAGAGGCAAAGGGGAGAGGAAAAATGAAGGAGGGTGGGGAAGCCAGAGAAGAGGGAGAGCAAAGGGGAGCCAGCAGCCTGCTCCTGAGGACAGGAGACAGGAGGATGGGGCCATTTTCACCCAACATGAGGCAGATTCCCTTCTTCTTTCTTGGATGTTTGGCATCTTAGATAAGAATAGGTCGACTGAATGGTGTCTTAGGGACAGGGAGATGCAGAGGGATGTGACACTTCACAGAAAGCTCTGGCCTGGATGGCACTCACACGGAGGTGGGCATGAGTTCCTGTGTTGTCCCAAGTGGAGACAAAGACCCCGGCCCACCTGGAAGCCAGAGCCGCATTCCCAGGGGAAGTGTGTGTTCTCATGAGTGGAAAGACTGGCTCCCCTTTTCATAGCAGGCTCTTCTGCTCATTCACAAAAGGAGAAAGGGACATCTCTGAATGGAAAGGTCTTCCTGATACTTCTGCAAGGAAAATGAGCAAGATGGAAAGAAGGACTTTGAGTATTCCGAGGACAGAGTATGGCAAAAGCAAGGGGCAGTGGGGTAATCTGCTCCGTGGGAGGGAAGGAGGAGTGTCCAGGGGAGAGTCCCAGAGGAAGAGGGGCATACAGCAAGGGGCTGAAGCAAGCCTCTGGCCCTCAACCTTCCCAAAGAGGGATAGGCCTCAAATCATTACAGATAGAGTTGAAGCCTACAGCAGCAAATTTAAGCGTTCTACAGAGAATGGCTAAATAAATTATAGTACACCTATCCATGCTCTGAGCATGCTATAAGGATATTGAAAGTGATATTGAAGACAAAATTGAATAATGTATAAGACGTTTAAAACTTCCTGTTAAGCAGAAATAAAAGAGGTTATAAAATAATATGAACAGTGTGATGACAGTTTTGGAAAGCAAAAATATACACACTGAGGAAATAGATTGATCATACTTACCCAAATGTTGACAACGGTTACCTTAAGAAGTAGGATACTGCTCATTTTTATTTTCCTTTTTCACCTCAGAGTTTTCTTAAATTTCTGACATGAAATATTTTATCTAAGCTATTAGAAAATAAAATAATCAGGGGCACCTGGGTGGCTCAGTCGGTTAAGCATCTGACTCTTGATTTTGGCTCAGGTCATGATCTCAGGGTCGTGAGATTGAGCCCTGTGTGGCTCTGTCTCTTCTTCTCCCTCTGCCCCTCCCCCTCTCCCCCACCTTGCTTGCACTGGGACTTCTCTCACTTAAAGAAAGAAAGGAAGGAAGGAAGGAAGGAAGGAAGGAAGGAAGGAAGGAAGGAAGGAAGGAAGGAAAGAAAGAAAGAAAGAAAAAGACAAAGAAAAAAGATTATAAGATAGAGGCCCAGCTGAGGGGACTGCATGGGAATATGGGGCATGAACTCAGAGCAAGGCAGGAGGTAAAGAGAGGGAGGTGGGACAGCATGTTGCTGACTTCATTATGAGCCATTTGAGAAAAATGATCCAGAAGATTAAACTAGGAGAGCAAGAAACCTTGGCCTTTACCTTCACCATTTAACCTTTAGCAGCCAGTCTTCCAAGCTCTTGCTTTTTTGAATGCACTTACCTCATTTCCAGCCTGGGCTTAATGCTCTCCTCATTTGCAATGCTAAGCTTTTTATCTGTTTTTCTCCTGCAAAGCTTTGTAGTTCACTTTAAAGACCTTAGTGAAGGCTGAAAGGCACATGAAGCCCAGATTATCCAATGCCTATGCCTGGGACAAATGAAAGGTCACAGGAATGAGAAGGGAAGTTTCTAGAGGGTTCCAGAAAATCCCAGGAGACTCGGGAGGCCAAGTAATAATTTGGCAACAGGGGTTACTTGCCTTCTTGCCTTGGTTTGGGGCTGCCTATCTGACTTCCATGGTGTTAGGATAGGGGGTCGGGTGACCATTCCCTATGTTCTAGAAAGCATTTGTTGTGGGACTGAAAAATGAGCTCAGACCCCATGGAAAAGCCTGAGGATCCAGGATGCAGCTCAGAGCTGGGTGGAAGGTACGTTGGTGGGAACTGACCCAGCACGGTTATTTTCAAATACTCCTTGAATTTCCAAATCTCATCAATCAGTGAGCAATAAATATACCTGTCCTGTGCAAGATATTGGGTTAAAAGCTGAGTCTAAATATAAGACCAGCCTTTGCCCATGAAGGACTGGCTGTTTAATAGAGAAGGCAAGATGTAACAAACCCATGTGAAGTTAATATTATCAGAAATAATTTATTACAGGGGCGCCTGGGTGGCTCAGTCGTTAAGCGTCTGCCTTCGGCTCAGGTCATGATCCCAGGGTCCTGGGATCGAGCCCCGCATCGGGCTCCCTACTCAGTGGGAAGCCTGCTTCTTCCTCTCCCACTCCCCCTGCTTGTGTTCCCTCTCTCGCGGTGTCTCTCTCTGTCAAATGAATAAATAAAATCTTTAAAAAAAAAAAAAAAAAGAAAGAATTTATTACAGGGTGCAAGACATGCCACAGGGAGGTGAGCATGTGATTAAGGGCCAAGGGAGAGGCACACACAGTGAGTGCCACAGCTTTGAGAGCTATTTAAGAGGCCACTGACCTGAGTCTTGAAGAATGGGCAAAATCTGAGGAGAAAGAGAGCAGATATTTCAGGCCTGGGGGAAGAGTGTGGGCAAATTCTTAGAAACAGGAAAGCTCAAATTATATTTAAAAGCAGCAGAGGGTGGAGAGGGCCCATGCAGATTGTTGTGGGAAAGGTAATATGTCAGCAAGCTCATGCTGCATAACAAACTACCCTGATGCTTAGTGACCCTAAACAGATACTGTTTGTTTAGCTCACGTTTCTGCAGGTTAGTGATTTGGATTAGACCCAGTCAAGCAGTTCTTCGAGACCTAGCAGGTGTCCACTGATCTTAGTTGGGCTTGCTCAAGTGTCTGTGGTTAGCTGCTGGGTCACTAGAGCTGACCTGTTCATACTGGCCTTGGCTGGGATGGCTGGGATACCTTGATGCTCATTCCCTAGCAGGCTGTCTTGGGCTTCTTCACGTGGTAGGAGAAGCTGCAAGACCTCAGAGGCCTAGGCTTAGCTGTCACTACACCAGTGTCCTATTGGTCAGGGCAGGTGACAAAGTCAGCTCAGATTCAAGAGGTAGACAGATAGATTATGATTCTTTTTTTTAATTCAATTTAATTAACATATAGTTTATTATTAATTTCAGAGGTAGAGTTCAGTAATTTATCAGTTGCATATAACAACCAGTGCCCATTCCATCACGTGTCTTCTTAATGCCCCTCACCCAGTGACCCCATCCCCACACCCACCTCCCCTCCAGCAACCCTCAGTTTGTTCCCTGCAGTTAAGACTATGATTCTTGATGGGAAGAGCTACAAAATATTGTGGCCATTTTTGCCAGCTTCCACAGATTGGTCAGCTGGCGCCGAATCCTAGAGGATTTGAGTAAAAGGACGCCTTAGTAGCAAGGACATGGGAAGTACGCCATGAGCTCGAGAATGGGAAGGACTGAAGTTTCCCAAATGCCAGTGTGCGGGCCTGTGCCAGTCCGCAGTGAAGAGTTACGGGACTGCAGTTAGATGAGAAAAATAAGCAGAGCGCTACGTGAGCGGATGAGTGATGGCAGGGGTGGTGGGGGCTGCCAACTGCTCTTCATTCTGGGCTCGTTTCTCCTTCCTTTTATAAAACAAAAGAGGGAATAAATGGTCATTGTTATTTTTAATATTTCTACTTGGCAGAATGAAAAGTTGGCAACTCAAGTCTGTCCCTAACATCTTTTTGGGCTTGCTGTTTTACTGATCCGTGAAATCTTGACAAGAACCTGGGAAGCACTGCACAGTTGATTAAGACAAAATAATTCTCAGAAGAGAGGGGGGGCTCGCTGCTGAGCCGCACAATCAAGGAAGGCTCCTGGTGGCGGTGTGGTCTTGGCTAGGCCTAGAATGGCTAGCATTTTGTGAGGCTGCTTTTTAAAAGCAAAATAATGTCAGCTTTGGAATGTTTATACTGTATTAGTGAGCCCTTATCAGATCAAACATTCAGCCCCATGACTTCAGAGCTTTCAAGCTCAGAAACACTTTCAAAGGAAAGGCTATCTTATATTCCTTGCTTGGAAATTGAAAATCTGTGTCAATTCTACTTGAGAAGTGCTTTCATGAGATTCGCTTACGCATTATTGGTTCATCACTGCCTGCCGAACACAGCCCCGGTTCCTTTCCCTGACAGCTGAGGCCCTCCCTCATGGGGCCGCCCCTGCCTTTCCAGCCTCTGAGCCATCCTCCCCTGCGGACCCCTGCTCTAGCCCGCACTCAGATGCCTTGTGCTTGAGCGGCTGGTCTCCTGACCTTGGATCCCGCCCACCCCCACCCCGTCCTCCAGCTTTCCCTTCTACCCCTTCCCCAGGGCTCAGGGCACTGGCCGCCTTCTCTAGGAAGCCTCCCTGGCAGATGCAGCCAGCTGTGCATTGGCCGTCTGCATCACACACTTGGTGATTGATTTTTTTTTTTCAGGTATTAGTCCTACCAACCTAGACTGCCACCTCCCTGAGGATGAAGCTCTTGTCTTCCCCGGCTCTGGGTGCTCCACAGTGTGCGGCCCCTGGAAGACATCCGCTGATGTTTAAGGGCTCTGGCTAGTAGCTGGTTGGTGGGTCGGTAGAAGAATGGAGCCGGCTCAGAGTCCAACGTTGCTCTCCCTGAAAGGGGCATCCAACCTGGGGGCCCCACGTCTCTGTGCTCTGACCCCCCATTGTCGCAGTGAACTCCCAACCCAATGGGACGCCCCCTGAGTGGCTGCACATGTCATTAGAGGCCCTACTGAAGAAGCAGAGCACATTCAAGTACTCTGCTTGTACTGGGTGGCAATTTGGCAGTGGGTGGTCGGTCAGGAGGCCGGCAGAGCTGAAGCTGACCCCGCGTCCGTGCCATGTCATGTGAGTTCTGTGGAAAGAGGAAGCATCTCAGAGTTCTGGAGGCCAGGAGCCCAAACTCAAGGTGTCGGCAGGGCTGTTCTCTAGGGGGAGAATCTGTTCCATACCTATCTTTTAGCTTCTGGTGTTGCCAACAACTCTTGGCATTCCTTGGGCTCTAGATGCATCACCTGAACCTCAGCCTCTGTTGTCACGTGGCCTTCTCCCTGTGTGTGCCTGTTTCTTGTCTTATAAGAACACCAGCATAATGGATTAGGGGCCCAGGAGACGGCTTTGTGTGTCAAGTTCAGAAATTTGCAAGAGATGCTGGGAGCTGTTTGATAGATACCGTTTCTCTGCTCACTCCCAGGAAGGTCACAGTATTCCGTGCACCAGGGGCCCAGCAGCTCCTGGCTAGCCCATCTTAGCTCATGGAGGAGGGGGTTTCCATGTGCCCGGGTGTTTAGGCCAACTCCGGCAAGGGAGGAAGTGTGTGGAGTGAAAGAGGAAAATGTACGCGCTAAGGCCTGAGACTTGAGCAGTGATCCTAACTTTCTACAGACCCGCTCGCTATGTTCTATTTCATACCATGAGTTAGCAGGGCAGGTCTTCTTATTTCTAAATGAAATCCAGAGACCCTCGGTGTCTGGCCTGAGGACCAACAATGGTTAATAGCAACAGGGCCCAGAGACCTTGATGCATGGTCTCATATAGCCTTCCAGCTAGTTCCAGGACAGTTTGCAGGAATCCGAAGACCTATTCTCCCTCACACTTGCCTTGGCTTTGCTTCCCTTGCCTGCTCTTTCCCTACCCAGCCCAGGGAGGGTCACCGGTAGCCCTTGGATCCTCGGGGCCAGGCACGTGTGAGACCCAGTGCTAGCACACAGCAGGTGCTCGGTAAACACCGCTTCCTCTCCTTCCCCCGACCCTTCAAACTCCCACAGCCCCCGTCTCTGTTCTTCAGTCGCCACTCACTCTATACTCCTTCCTGGGTCCAGTGCGGGACTGGTTGTACAGCTGGTATCCCCACAGGAATATGGAGAGTCCTGCCTGTGTGCTCCCCACAGCTCTGCCCCAAAGCGGGACGTGGGGGGCTCCATCACCACAGGCTGATGCAGAGAGCAGGCCTGAGCGCCCTGCCGTCCCTCAGCCTTCCTTGGCTGCTGAGTCTCCCACCCTGGAAACACACCGGCCACTGACAGTGTCACCCAGCGCCCCAGCGCTGTCCCTGGCCTCTGATGTCTCTACAGAAGCCACACGTCACTGTGTATGGGCAGCTGCAGGCCTAGCTCCACACCTCCTGTCAGGTGGGCAGGTGCAGGTTGTCCCCACAGAGCCCCTTCGCTCCCAGGAGACAGAGATATGTCTAAGAATCTTTTAGCTGAAAGGAGCCATGGAAACCATGCAGACCTGTAGTTCCCAGCCTGGGCACTTTCCAGAAGCTGGGAAGCCTGCTAGGAATCCAGATTCCTAGGCCCTTCCTGGAATATTCTGATTCAGCAGATCTTCAATAGAGGCCCAGGAGGCCGTCTTTTTAACAAGTGCCCGGGACGTTTCTAGGTAGCCGTCAGAGAGCCAACGTTTGCGATCCATGGATAGAACCTGAACTCCTCCTTGTGTAGAGGAAAATCAGGTTCACGGAGGCTGTGTGGCTGACCAAGGTCACCCAGCTTGATGACGGTGAAACTAAAATTAGAACCCAAGATTTCCGACTTCCAGCACGGAAAAAACACTTTTTAACACTTCACTGCCACAGCTTGCTCGTTGCCCTTGCTGTGTTTCCAGACAAGAAACGATAAGAGGCAATGCGGAATCCGGGGATCCAAATGTGTTGCTGTATGCTGAGAGGCCGTATAAACATGGTGATGGAGACACCAGCTTGGTGCCAGGCAGACCGTGGCTCCAGCCTGTGAAATGAGAACGATGATGGTCCCCACCTCCCAGGGTGGTTGGGAGATAATCTCTGTAAAGTATTGCACCCGGGCCCTGGCAGGGGACAAGAACTGGGAGTCCAGAGTTTGGCCCACTTGTGAGGCGTTCAGATCCGGTAGCCTCACTGGGCGGCCACTAAAGGATGAGGGGAATCCCACCAACAGGCCGGTGTGCAGGCGCCATTGCACTGCTGGGCCGTGAGCCGTTTTCCTTGGGGCCCAGTGAAAGTCGGGGTGAGCACAAGGACCCCAGGCATCGTGGCGCCTGGTGTTCTGGGTCCCAAGAGTCCCATCCCCGTTGTCACCTATCACAAAATCTGTCTCCATCTGGGAGACAGCTCAAACCCATCTTACCCCTGCAGAGGTTCCCCAGGGGAGCAGACCATGAATTACTGTCACCACAATTCCCCTCTTAGGGCATGTCCCCGGTTTTTATAGCTCTCTGGTTTATAGCGTTATGATTTGAACTGATTAGCAAGGAGAACAGGCCCATTTTTATAAGAGAAAGGAGACACCTACAAAAAGGCCAAATTATGACTGTTTGCAGTTTGCAGGAAACACTTTTTAAACTAGATCTGCCTTTGGTAGAGGCATTAACCAGTTTCCGAGAAGAGTTCATGCTCGAGAAGCCCAGCAGGAGTTGGAGGAGAAGCAAGTGAGCCCCCTTGGGGAGGCGTGTGGTCAGCAGGGAGGCTAAGGCACGGACATCAGGGGGCACTCACAGACTTCCCAGAGCAGGAGGTGCGCCAAGGGCGCCTGCAGAGCACAGACCATACCTTTGCATCATGGCTGCCCCCAGACCCTCCATGGCCCCAGGTGTCATCAGAGACTGCAGGATCCTGATGGCCAACCTGGAAGACCTGCCCTAGTAGCTCAGGGAAGGGGCTCCAATGTTGTGGGGTTTCATTTCTGCTCTAGGAGTCTGTGATTCTCTGCCCCATGACCCCGCTGTCAGTACCACAGGGGACAGGTGGCTGAGGCTATTGGACATAAGAGGGAGGCCAGAGGTGAGTGTCAGCGTGAGTGGAGGGCAGTGGCCCTGCTCCAGGGCCCTTCACAGAGCCTGTGCTTGAGGCCCTCTTGTGGCTGCTTCAGTCTTCACTGAGAACTCAGGGCTTTCTGCTCGATTCACATGTTAGGTCGTTGTTTTTTCTGTTTTGCTCATTTTTATAGTAATGATAACTCATACTTGTACAACACTTTGACAACTACAAAAGGCCTTAATAAATATTACTTATGTATTTTTATTTCAAATCCACCACATTCTTGGGAGGTAGGTTTTATCATTTTTGTATGACAGCTGAGGAAACTGAGGCCAGAAGGTAAAGTGATGTGCGCAGGAATCACGGTGGCCAATGGCAGATCAAGTCCTTATGGCTCTGCGGTCAATACTCTGCCATTGTTTCGGGCAGCCTAGGCCCTGACCTCCAGCGCCATAATGTGATGGAGGAACTAAGGCGTGCTCACAATTCACTACAGCACAGGGCAGGAGATTCCCCACACCTGCTTCTCCCGCCATGGTCCCGGTCCTATCAGAAGCGCTGTGGAAGTTTAGATGCTAGAGGAAGCATGCAGTAGATCAGAAAAGGCATACGTGCAATGCGGTTTAAAAAAAATCGTGCAAATGGGGGTTATTACTATGTCGTTTGTATTATGCAACTCTGTGGCTTTGGACAAGTCCTTACCCCTCTTTGTGCCTTACTATCTTCATCTGGAAAAGAAGGCAGTGGACCCCCAAAACTTCCAGGTTCCCTCTAGCCTGATGTTTCATGCCCAGATGCGTTCTGCACACCACAAAGCCTGAGGGTCCTCCCAAGCCTTCTGCGCAAGCCACCAGGATAGAACCAGAGCATTAAGGGGGTAAAAGAGCAGAAACAGAGGCTGGGTGAGGGGAGTGTTCCCTTTGGGGCAGGAGCCAGAGGCCACTTAGGTAGGGAGGGTCCTGGCTGCCCAACCATGGCTTTTGTTCACGGAAACTGACGTCCATGCTAATGTCTCTGAACCATATGGGAAGTGTGGTTGGGCTGCTGGTGGTGGGCATTCATTTCCTTGCCTGTCGGTTTTTAAGGAGCCTGGATCAAGGGTGCCACTTGCCTGTCTCAGCCAGGAGGGAGGCTGAGAAGCTGAGACGGAAGATCCAGTGGATACACAGCCAGAGCTGGTCTCCTTGGGGTGATGTTCTTACGGGGCCACAAGACCCGGAGCAGCCTCAGGCCTGGGCAAGCCCACGTGCATGGCAGGGAGAGAGGGCTAGCCAAAACAGCAGAAGCACTGTGCTGCCCTTGGACCCATGTCTGCGTGGAAAATAGCCCTTCTCTGCCTCCGTGCGTCCATCCATCCGCCTATGCATCCATTCATTCACTCACTTCCTTTGCTTCCTTCTTGCTGAGGGATGTGAGGGCACCTCATGGTATTAAGTACCCTTAGTCATCAGAGGGACCTTGGAAGAGATGTGTAAGCTCTACCTGAGGCTTTGTCCCTGAATGCACACCCACAGGTGACCTGCCCCGAGACAGCCCTTCCCAGTACTGGAGAATACCAGCTCTAAAGAGTTCTCCTAGGAGACAAAATCGGCCTCCCTATCATGTCTGCTGATGAGTCCTATCTTCTGAAGCCACATGGAGTCAGTCTGACCCTTTCAAGGGACAGTTCTCGAGCACAGTGTTTCCCCAAGTGTGGCATGTGTCCTGGCTGGCATGTGAGATGATTTTAGGTAGTACATGGATGAACACTTTTAATAATTCTTTTTACTGTCACCTTCTATGGTGGCAGGGTTACTTCTAGTGAAAAAAAAATCTCCTTCCTAAATGTCTATATAAGAAAAGCAAGTCGATTGAAAGCAGAAGTATTAAGTAAACAGTACTAAGCATATATGGACATGGCATAAATGATGCTGGTCTTGATAAATACCTCTCTGGGCCGCCCCCTTGCCAGCATCCCCTTCCCGAACCTCTCACCTCTGTTCCCATCAGCTTTGCCCTATTCTTTGACCATGGTTGCATATAACTATCACAGCTTCATCTACACAGATGGTTTCTCGAACCCACGCCTTCAGCTCTGACCCACCATTGTCTCCAGGGCTCTGCACGCATTTGCACTTGGATGTTGTTGCTTCTCCTCGTCATGTCTGTGGGACATCTCAGATACCATGGGATTCTAGAACCACTGGAGGGGGTGGTGGTAGGGAGGGGGACATTTCTTAAGTATTTCCTGTTTAACATGTTAGTGTACATTTTCCCCTCAGTCCTTAAAGAGTCTCGACAGGAAGATACTATCTCCATTTTATAGCTAAGGAAGTGGAGGCGTGTGACCTTTAAACAGTTTGGCTAAGGTGCAATCGTGGGAGATCTAAAATTTAAGAACTCAGATTTGCTGGTGCCATGGAATTCCCATTATGCTGGGTGGCCTTCAAGCCAGAGGCAGGAAGGGGAGTGGAGATTCTTGGGCCAAACTTCGCATTCAGTGGAGAAAGACACCACAGCCCAGAGAGCTTATGGGCCATGCCCAGGCCATTCTGTGGGCTCTGGTCAGCTCCAGCTCTGGACTCGGCCCATGACACTCGTTCTTCCCACCATTCCGAATGTGAAGTTTGATGTCATGCTTGAAGGTCCCCTCGCGGTCCACCTCCCATCCTAGTGTTTTCTGAACTTGTCACTGCCTTTCCAGTCCCACTGCTCCAGCCTTCTCTGGTTCAAGTTGTTGTCACCTCATTCCTGGACTACTGCAGGGTCTCCCGACTTCAGGCTAATCTGTCTCAGGACTGCTTTCCATATTTGTCTTTGTAAAACATATCTTGGCACACATCATCCCTCGATCACAAACCATCCTCAGTCCAAGTCACCACAGATCTTAAATCTCACAGACCTTAAATCCCACAGACCTTAAATCCCAGAGACAGCTCCCTCGTATGACGTATAAACACTATCCTGTCGATTTAATTTAGATCCTACCTGTCTCTCCAGCTTTGTCTCCCACAGTGCAAACTCTCTAGCATAAATGGCCTTCTCCTTGTGTCTCTGTGGGAACTTACACTTCCCATGTGGAAATCACCTCACTGCACCCAGCCTCACCCCTCAGGCCCAGCTCACACCATCTATGCTAGCCTCCAGCCCTTGGAAATCCACCTTTTCTCCACGTTCTTAATCTGCTTCTTATCTACAGGGGTCATTTGGCAGGTAGCAAATGTGACCCTGTGCTAGAATTCCTCCCTATCAGGCACATCCTCCTGCCTCCTGGCCTATGAGCCCCTGGAGGACAGAGCGAAGTCTGATACCCTTTGCAATCACAGTCCTTAGTCTCCGTGCCCTTCAGGGTGGGCCCCTCAGTACGTGTTCTTCATTCATAGTGACGATGCTGTGTGTCTTTATGGGGGCAGAAGGTAAGGCTGCTGCTGGGGAACAGCCCCTCCTTTCTACCCCCTGCAGTTGCACACCAAGGGCTCGGTGACAGACGGCCTGCAGACCCACAGGGCTGTCTGGGGAGCAGATAAGAGAAAGATGTAAAAGCACATTGTAAAGCAAAAAGCGCAGGCATGTGAAAGAGGCCAAGACTGCAAAATCGACTTCAATGTTTAAAACATGCCATAAAGCCAGATGTAAAAATTCCAAATGACTGCCCTAAGGCTGTAGGGCCCACAGAAAAAGGAAACTGAAAGCTCTAGAGAAGTCAAAGCAACCCTCTAATGGAAGGAGGAATCCAGTTGGCCCCAGAGGAAGTAAGAACATGCCAGGCTAGGAGCCACAGAGGCTGGAATGGAACTAGGCATGCAGGAAAGTAGCATCCTAACTCCAGTGGTGGGTGTTGGGAGAAGACAAGGTACATATGTGGGAAGGGAAAAATTCAAGCAGAAAAGCTGGGGCCTAATCAACTAGGAGTAAGGAATCCCTTTAAGTTCCTGAGGAGGGATGTGGCATGATAAAAGTGAGGTTCTGGAAAGTTCCTTGCTCAGAAATTTCTTCATCCTGTGAGGGTGGGGAAAAAAAAAAAAAACCCACACTAGGGAGAGAAATGCCAAGTCTGCATCCATATCCTCCATCTCCAGGCTTCTGGTGCTGGGATGTTGAAGGGAATCCTCTGTGCCTCTCCACCCAACCTCTCTCAGGACTGTAATGTTACTGCCTCACCCAGCCGTATCTTTTGTCTCGACAGCCGTGTGCTGAAACAAGGCTAAGCCAGAACTACATGGGCTACCCTCTGATGGGAATTTGGGCTGAGCTCTCTAGATCTAGTCTGAGAGCATAATCTGAAATAAGCATCTCACGCACAGGCTGAGAGCTAACCCGGAGACAGAGGAGCGTTTGTCTTACAGCGTTTGCGAGCTCTCGCCTTTCCCGGCTGGGTGAGGCTAAGCTTTGCTCTAATGTGCCCAAACAGCTGATAAGCACTGGAAGCACAGAAAGGCAGTAGGATAAAGAGGCTGAACGAGGATTGACGTGTAGAGATAGCAAATAGAGCCTATCAGTAAGGGTGCTTTCAGGTGCAAGTACTGGAAAACTCAGCTTGAAATGGTTTCTACAATAAGGAGATTTTATCTCACATAAAATAAGCCACAAATTAGGATGGCACCAAAGTTGGTTAAGTTAATTCACTGGTTCAATGACTTTACCCAGAACTCCAATTCTTTCCACCTTTCCTCTCTGCCACCATCAGCATGTCGCTCTTGTCCTCCACTAGTAGTCCTCATGATCCCCAGATGGTTGCCATGGTTCCAGGCTTCATATACAGACATGAGCATGTCCAGCTAAAAAAGAGATTATAGTGCTCTTTTGAATGTATATCTCTCTCTCTCCCTTTTAATTAATGAGGAATCTTCTAGGGGCATCCCAGATAATTTCCCTTCATGTCACTTTGGCCAGGGATGGGTCACATGCCCCTTCCATAGCCAAGGGATGGAGGAAAATAGACTGGCCTCCATTGGGTTAGGCTAGTGGTTGGTTTATGGCCACAGTGCTCCTCACAAGTAGTGACCAGGTTTGATTAGGAGTAGGAAGAGAGTGCAGGGGTCCATACTCTAGCCAGCACCTACAGCCACATGCCTTTACACTGTCAGTGGGAATACAGAGTGCCCTGAGCCAAGCAGGCTGTGCATCTCAAGCGCTTGCTTCACATTGCTGGGTTTCGACAAAAATCATCCAGCATAGCCCCAACAAAGCCCCATGCACATCCTATGTGCCAAGTAAATGGGCCCTGGGGTATTGAGGGCTGAGTTGGTGGGGTCCATCTATGACTATAACCATAAACAAAGGGGAAAACATTAGAGTCCTGGCTCTACTGCCTACTCACTGCAGGACTTCATGGAAAATTACTAAATCTCTTTGATAAGTTTCCTCGTGTATATAATGGAGGTAATATTTTTAATCTATCACACAGAGTTACTATTAATATTATAACTAAAACATCCAGACCCAGACTCAGGTGTTAACAGCAGCTGTGGTGGAGGAGGAGGAAATGGTGGTGGTGGTGGTGGTGATGGTGCTCATGGCAGAGGTGGTGATGGTAGTGGTGATGATAATAGTGGTGGTGGTGCTGATGGTGCAGGTGGTGATGGTGATCATGGTGCAGGTGGTGATGGTGATGGTGGTGAGGTGATCATGGTGCAGGTAGTGATGGTGATGGCAGTGGTGGTGATGATATGGTGGAGGTGGTGATCACGGTGGTGCTGATGGTACAGGTGGTGATGGTGCAGGTGGTGATGGTGATCATGGTACAGGTGGTGATGGTGCAGGTGGTGATGGTGATCATGGTACAGGTGGTGATGGTGATGGCAGTGGTGGTGATGATATGGTGGAGGTGGTGATTATGCTCACGGTAGAGGTGGTGATGGCAGTGATGATGATAATAGTGGTGGTGGTGCTGATGGTGCAGGTGGTGATGGTGATCATGGTACAGGTGGTGATGATGATGGTGGTGAGGTAATCATGGTGCAGGTGGTGATGGTGATGGCAGTGGTGATGGTGGTGGTGGTGATGCGAGGAGGAAAGGAAAGTGGGAGTAAGAGGAATAAAAGGAAAGAAAGTACTCACCCTTTCTGTTTCACAAAGAGGTCATGAGACTCAACATAAAAATGTATGAGAAAGTGCCTTCTAAACTGTAAAGTGCTACCCAGTGAGTTATCACTGTGGTGGTGTGGTGATTACTGTGTGATAACTGTGGTTAGCAAACCTCCTACGTCCATGGGTCCCTCTACTCCTGAAGAGCACTGACTTTCATCCTTCACCCTTGTCTGCCATAACTGAAACAAGTCACTTCAAGAGGCAGAGTGTTGTCAAGTTCCCAGAGACACAAGGGAAATGCTCACAGCTCTGGGGCTGGGAGCTTCTTTAGCAGAATGGAACCCATTACTGTAGATCTAAGGGCTAAGGAGGGAGATGGGGCAAGGACATTTGGAACACGTGGAGCCCAGCAAACAGGACACAGAGAACGTTTTGGTTTGGTTTGGTTTTTAAGTTGCTTTGATAATAGAAAGGAGCTATGAGGACTGTCTCTAGTTTTTGTTGAAGTCACGAGGATCCAAAGAGGCATAGAAGTGAGTTGTGCTACCCGTTTTGAGGCCAGGGCAGGAGAAGAGACAGGGAGAGGCAGCAGGGCTGGTGCCGCTGAATACTCCAGCTGCCCAGCAGGCTGTCATGGGAGCAAGCAGAGCCAGGACCTCTGCAGAGGACACACTAAGTCCCCTGGAGCAGGGATGTCCACTCCATGGACGTGTGCAGGACACCTACTGTGTGCAGGTGCCGGGGTGGCAGTAATGACAGCAGCTACCATTTGAGTGATGACTCTGGTCTCTAGTTCTCATTATTACCACTCTTCCCACTTTACTGGTAAGAAACCAAAGTTTCAGAAGATTATGTAGCTTGTCACAGAGAAATAATTTGATCCCTGGTGTATCTGACTCCAAAGCCCTCTCTCCTCTGTCACTTTGCCTTTCATTTAAAGACATTTCTTCACCAAAGGTGACAAAGACACTTGCTTCTGCCCTGCAGGCCCTCTGCCCCGGAGAGGAGAAACACACAGAAAACACACACGTTGTGATGAATGCTATCATCTGAAGAAAGGGTGCTGTAGCTGGGGGGAGGGACTGATTAATTCCAGCCCACTGGGGATAGAGGAGGCAGGGGAGGGTTGACAAGTCCACACAAGGTGATGACATTGAAGCTGGCTTGGCTCTGAGAGGGAGTCTGCCAGGTAGAGAGAGGGGCGGGGCTTGTCAGGGCACGAAGAGAGTTGCACAGAACAGCCTGTCTGGTTTGCGTGAGCCTTTTGGTGTGGCTGGAGCTCAGTGTGGGGGCTGAGAATGAGGCCTGAGGGACAGGTGGGGCGGGACTGTGACAGACCTGGGAGCCAGGCTAAGGAGGCTAGATTCCACTTTAAGGCTGAGGGGAGCCGTTGGAGACTTTTATGCAGTAAAACAGCCTAGATGTCAATGGGAGGGGTTAGGGAGCTGCTTTAATACCCAGCCAGTGGTGGAGGCCTAGATGGAGATGGGCAGTGGGGACAGGCAGCATAGACAGGGTCTGTTTCCTTGGGCCAGGGGTTGGTGTGACTCCTCAAACGAAGGGGGGCATTTACGAGAGTTTTGAGGCCACTGCTGCACACTCCCTCCATTTGGAAAATTACATTCCAGCCCACAGGTCACTAAGCAAATGCCCCATTGTCCCCGGGAGTAATTCAGCCCTGATTGGTAATATCTGTCACCCTCTCCACTCCATTACACCCAAAGGAAAGGTAATATCCCTGAGCCGGAGTGAACTCCTTAGAGAGGAAGGGGCTGGCCATATTCTGACAGCCAGAGCTGCCCAGTGAAGGACGGGCCACCTTAGAAGGAAATGACAGCCTGAGGTGGAGAAGGTCACCTGGAGGGATCACCGGCTGTGGGCAGGAGGCTGGCCTGCGTGCTGTTTGGGCACTCCAGGAGGGGGATGCAGGCAGCACGTGACAAAGGTTGACTGTTCCCTCTGTACCGACCACACGCTGGACACCAGATAAAGAACTGAAGCAGGCCGGTCTCTGCCCTATGGGGTTTACGGAGGAACCCAGACTTGGGGGGGACCCAGGGATGGACAGAGATGCTGTCTTGGAGATAGGGGTAGTGAAGGGTCCAGGAGGAGCAGACAGGTCCATACCCCAACATCCAAGGTGGCCTGCTTGGCACTCTTTGGGTTTGAGTCAGGTGCCGCTGGGCTGGGGCAGCCGAGGCAAGGCCGGCCTCCAGAGACGAAGACGTGAACTTGAGGAATTAGTAAGTGGATAAGCACTTCAACTTAGCGTCATGGGTAAGCCCAGAGAAACAATCCAGTTGGAGGAGAGTTTTTGTTTTTTTAAACTGAGCTGCTGTAAAACCAATGACACTGGCATACTTCTCAACTCACTCAGCTCAATTGCTACTTGCCCTCGCTAAATAGGTGAAATGTTTTTTTTCAAAGCTGCTTTACTTTTAGGCTATTAAATGGTTTGTCCTGTCCCCTCTTTCTTTTTTTTTTTTTTAAGATTTTATTTATTTATTTGACAGAGAGAGACACAGCGAGAGAGGGAACAGGGGGAGTGGGAGAGGGAGAAGCAGGCTTTCTGCAGAGCAGGGAGCCCAATGCAGCGCTCAATCCCAGGACCCTGGGATCATGACCTGAGCCAAAGGCAGACGCTTAATGACTGAGCCACCCAGGCACCCTGTCCTGTCCCCTCTTTCTTTGCTAGAAGTCCTGAATCTTAAGGCCAGACCATTTGAACCACCAGACACCTTCTAAATGAGGCCCTTGGGAAGGAAGGGCCTGTCCTCAAAAAATTGTGCAACTGAAGCATTCATCCTCAGGGGCAGCCCACGTCCCTTTCCAGCCCCTTTCTTCCCAATCCGGGTGCCCCAGGCGTCTGCCCAGGCATCTGTCCAGGGTTTCACAGAAGATTACGCTGTCAACTTTCTGATGAGTTAGTCCCTATGAAGGTGAAGGCTGATACAGGTTTAAACATGACATCATGTACTTTGGTTGGAGACCCCTAAGGAAAACCTTTAAGATCCAAAGGAATGTTTCTCTTTTTTTCACTGTGGTAAACTCATACATAACATAAAATTTGCCATCCTAACCATTTTTAAGTGCACACCTCAGAGGCACTAATTATACTCCAGATGTTGTGCGGCCATCACCACTGTGTACTTCCAAAGTTTGTCATGCCCTGAAACAGTTCCTCCTTCCCTCCAGCACCTCGTAGCCTCTCCTCTACTTTCGGTCCCTGTGAATTTGCCCATCCTCGACTTTTCATTTAAGTGGAATCTTACAATGTTTGTCCTTTCGTGACTGCCTTCTTTCACTTAGCATCATGTTTTCAGGGCTCATCCATGTTGTATCCTGTTAGACCTTCATTCCTTTTTATGGCTGACTAATATTCTGTTGTGTGATTATCCCTCATCCACTGATGGATGCACCATTAGAGACCCCAGGAGAGAGGAAGATTTGGAGATCCCTGCTGCCCTTCCTTCCAGCTACACCACATAGATGGCCCTTTACTGCCCAGAGGCCCCTGGTGGACACAGTAATCCAGAATCTCAGTCAGCCCACAGATAGAGACAGCTGTGCTATGGCCCGAACAGCACCAGACCAGCCATCAGGAAACACAAGTACTCATCTATGGGGTGGATGTGTGGCCTTGGACAAGTCCTCTTACTTGGGATGTGTGTCTTTGTAGGAGGTCCTTCCAGCTTCTAATATTCTACCAAGTCCCTCAGTGTCCTAAGAGACACTTGCAATGCAGCAAGTGGTGTGGGGCAGAGTAGACCCTCAGGAAATGTGTGTGACCTACTGCATGAAGGAGTGAAGGACCGAGAGAAAAATTGGAGAGTAGGAACTGAGGTATTCCAGTTTCTTCATCTCCCTTCATTAGAAATAGTCAGGAGGCTGTTTTAGAGGTCAGGATGAATGATACTTCAATTATGAAACAATCTGCAATACAAGGTGCTGTCTGACACATTATTATTGTGTTTCTTGTCTTTGCACCTTGTACTGAGATGGAATTATATGACTGGGCTTCTCATCAATTCTTTTTGGTGTAGAAATCTTGGCAGCTCCAATAAGTACACTTGCATAAATTTAAGTGAATACACACAGGCTCTCCTAGTATGAATTCTCACACCTTGGTCTGTTATATAGCAGGTATAAGCTGTGCAGTGTTCAACACAGATGGTGGGCATCACCCCGCTGTGCCATGCATGTGTGTGTTTGTGTGTGTGTGTGTGTGCGGAAGCATGCACACGTGTATAGACATGGCAGGCTGTCCATTGTTGTTCTTGTCTGAAGAGCTCTACCCTGGCATGGCTTCTGCTCATAAGGAGTCTGTGTTCTCCTAAAGCACAAATATTAATGATCTCCTTACTGAAGAACCTTTTTATTATAAAATCTATTTGTATTTATAGTGATCCTCAGAACAATGAGGAGAGGAACCCTTTGTTCCTTTCCATGTCTTGGAATCTGACTGTGCCTTGGGCAGAACCGCACTCATACCAGGAATTGGCATCCTCACTTGCCATAGAATTTTGAAGAGACTTTGGAAGTCCTCTACGACTTTGGAATTGGTGTTCAAGGTTCCCAGAAAAACAAACAAATAAAAAACAAAGCAGTGATTCTTCTTCTCAAATAAAATCTTAATGCAGAAACCAGCATTATAAAGCCAATAAAAGTCTTCCAGATTAGTCAGAGATGGCTACTTCTTTTTCTTGTGTAGTCTCTGTCCTCACCCCATCATATCGGTTCCCTGGACTCTTTTGAACTGTGTTAGGATCCTTGGACAACTTAGCATGTGGGTACAAATGGTGCTGCTCTGGTTCAAGGTGGCGGGGGGTCAGTGAGCAAAGCCCCCCCTAACCTGTAACTGCTCCCAGAGCAGCACTGTGGAAGCCCAGGGCTCTCTGCAACACTGCATTTTTTTAATGCTTAGCTAGTTCTTTTACAGACGAGGAGACAGACCCAGAGAAGTAAAGTGACTTGCCCAAAGACACACAGCTAGTGGTACCAGAATCAAGATTATTACCATCAAAAGATAATTGAGTCTCTGTCCTATAGAATGAAAGGTAGGATACATGTACATGAAAAGATAAAGGGAAAACTAAAATTAATACTGTACTCATCAGTGTCTATTAGTTCCACAAGTGTTTAGAATACATGGTGGTTCCTGGAATCTGAGGCTCTCTCCACTGAATTTTTCTAAATATTTGAGACATGGGTGTTGCCATGGGCACCAGCTGCCTGCAGTAGTGCTGAGAAATGAGCAGGGAGAGAGGAAAGGAAGGGAGAAGAAGATGAAAATGGAAAGGCAGCAGTAAGGGGAAAGAGCCCTGGATAGGAAGGAAGGAAGACAGGAGTGTCTGAAAGGCTGAAGTCATCACACCTGCCCCAGGCAGGTAGGGCTTCACCCTTGATATGGGAAGGGGATCCTCCAGGAGCCCTGGGACTCCATTCCGGCGTATTCCCATTCCAGCCTTGACGTCCTCTCATCGGCAGGTTTGCATGCCTCCTTGACCCTTTCCAGGGTCAACACAGAACAGTAGGAACAGGAACTTCCCAGGTTGGCTCCCAAAGTTCCTGAGTTCCCAAAATCACAGATCAAAAGGGGCAGTTCACAGGCTGAGTGTTGTGCATTCTCAGAGAGCTCTGTGGTCCCTCAGGATTCAGGGGAGCATGGAGCTTTGGCCTCAGAACTCAGGCAGGAGGAGGGCTATGAATAAGTGTGTATTCACAGGACCAGAGGCACCAAGACCTCAGCACAGCAAGAGAAAGGTCTTGGACAAACTTTTGCATTTCTCCACTCCATTCATTTTTGCCCTTAGGTGTTTCTGTGGCAACACAACGTAGGTTTTAAAAGGATCAACCAAGCTGTTTCACTTGTTTACATTTTTGTTTGTTTCTTTCTTGGGTTTGGGGTGGGTGGGTGGGATTAACTTCAAGGGCACTCAATCCCTAAAGTCAGAATGAATACAATAGAGCCATCAGCATGCGCACGTGCTCAGAGGCAACAGGCACCTACCCCTTCTCAGGACTCTTTGTCCAGACTCCTTCTTACTGGCCACCTGGACCCTTTCCAGTTCTATCTCAGATCCTTAAACAACTTAGTATGAGGACTGACCCAGTTGTGTCTCTGGGGATAAGCGGGGACCAGAGAGAAACCTTCCCCTGGCACCCAGGAAAGCGAGATGAGATGAATGGACCTTTGGACCAAGGGTCAGGGAATCTGCTTTCCCATCTTCTGCACATACCTCCCTGGCCTTGGTATCTTACCAGCATTCTGGATTTTCAAGTGAGGAGGTTAATTAAATACCCTCTAAGATTCTATCTCTCCAACTCAATGGCTTTAAGCAGGAGAACTTCTGCCAAGGAGGTACATTCCCATAATGTGAAAGTGCTTTCCAAGGGATGAGATTGCCCCTTACCGAGAGGGATTCCAGCCTCATCTCTCCTCTCTTTAGTTGGCACGCTCTCCCTGGGCAACCTCATTCAGCCCTCCCTGCAAGCTGGACTCCCCCTGACCTCCTATGTCTGATCACCAGTAACCCCACAAATGTCCCACAAATGCTTTAACTCAGCAAGTCCAGAACTGATGGCTCTCCCCTCAAGTCCCCCACTGCAGTGAGAGGCATCACCATCCAGAGTCGCCCAAGTTAGAAAACTCGGGGGCGGGGAGCACTTCTGCTGTGTCTTCCCCCAACCCCTACATGCAGCCAGAAACCAAATTACCTTCTTTCTATCTCTAAAACCCACCTAGTTCTCGCCAATCCCGTTGTCTACCTTGGCTCAAGCCTCCATGGTCTCTGCATGGGACGCCCCCCAACTCCCTCCACCCCTATCGCCACCCTCACTCTCTAGACCGGTGCCAGATTATAACGCACGTCTGACTCCAACATTCACTATCTCCTCAGGATAGAATCCGAGCACCCAGGGGCAGCTCCAAAGCCCCTGGTCATCTTGCGCCTACCCACCTCTCCAGCCCCGTAACCTTCACTCCAGCTGATCAGATGCCCACATTACCTGAAGCTCTGCACACACACACACCTTCCACAAACTCCCTCAGGTTGCACATGCTTTCCCTTTCAACTCCGTCCTGATGGGGTTTAACCCATCATCAACCGAATCAACCCATTTTAACCCAACATCACCTAATTTTAAAAGACCAGAGGCTCCCACATACTGTTATTTGTTCCTGGGTCATGCTCCCCCACCCCACCTCTGTAATAGGTAGTGAGTAAAAGACAGTCCTGCCTCTGAGGTGCAGATTAATGCCGGCTTCTCCATTCCCTTCCCACAGCTACTGCCTGATCAGGGCCTTCATCGGCACATGGGCCAGTGGTTCTTAAACTTCAGGGTGCCTCAGAAACACCTGGAATCATCTGCAATGCACATTTCCAGGCTCCATAGCCAGGAGATCCGCCTCAATAGGTCTGGGTAGGGCCCAGAATTCTGCATTTTTAAACTTTGCCTCCTCAAACTGCTTCACCCTGAGCTGGGCACAGCGAGGCCTGCACTCATGCCAAGTCTAGCAAATCAGAAAGAATGGATGGGAGCACAGGTATATGTGTGGGCTAGCCTCCCCCCACAGAGCTACCCATCAGACTTCAATGCCCCTGGGCTTGGAGCACCTTCCCAGCAGGCTGGGCAAGAGCGAGTATGCCTTCCCAGGTGAGCTCCATCTGACCCAACACAGGATGGGAAGATAGGTCCAGGAGTTCTGAGCCTACTGCTTCCTGGGGGCTGTGACTGGGCCTGTCCTGCTTGGAGGATCTGTGGCCGAATGCCATGTGGACCAGTGTTTTGTGGCTCCAGTGAGAGATGGGCTGAGCCTCCTGCAGAGGCGAGCAGTGGAGCATGAAGGCATCCAGGCAGCCTTTGCCTGGTGGGGGCCATTAAGGCTCTGCACTGGGAACAAGGTTGTGGGAGAAAGCAATTAGTGGTGAGGGAAGCCAGTGAATCAGCACACAGAGTCGGCTCGCTCTAATTGAGCCAACGAGTTTGTCCTGTTAAGTGTGGGCTCCCAGGGACAGGAGCTTCATCCTTAAATGCAAAGCCTTCTTCAAGGTGGCAAAGGGAGGAAAAACACTACCTCCCACCCTTTGAGAAAAGAGATGAGCCTTTTTTCTTCACTGCCCCACCCCCACTGCCTGCCTCCATCCTGGAAATGCTGATTTTCTCAGCTGACGGGGTCTGTCTTTGGACAAAGATTTTTATTTTCTCAAGAAAGAGAGAGACTTCTAGTTCAGGGTCAGGGTATATGAGCAGATTGCCTGTGTTTCAACTGTTGTTAGGAGCTTTTCAATGTCTCAACTTCTTTGCGGCTGTATTCCTGGTCTATCAGTTTGGAGAATGTGGTTAGTACACTCCCCCAAGATGGTTTCTTTATCTTCAGGGTTTGTTACCTCAAGGTGGCGGTACACTTTTCCTGTGGTTTTGTCCCCTCCTTTCTGAGCACTGTTCTCCTCTGTCTTGGCATCATTTCCCTCTAGATCAAGACATTATGAGTTCTCTTCTGAGAAGGTACAATGAAACATTCACTGATTAACTAAATAAGATGTTTTTCCAAAATGTGTCATTTTTCTACCACCCTAATATTTGCATTTTAATGGGACATTTGAAGACTAAAAAAAACCCTTAATGCCCAATGAATTGGAGGTCTAAGGTTGCAACAGACTGGGGAGTTGGTAATCTGGCTAGGAGGTCCTACCCAGGTCCTCCTAGATCCTACCACAGAGTGGGCAGCACTCTCCTCCACCTGCTTGTGAGATCTGCTGGTTCAGAACTTTCCAGATCCCCGATCTCATTGACTTTATTTTTCTCTCCCTTCTATTTTTGTTTCCTAGGAACGAGTGGAATATCTCTTTCTCATAATTTTTACTGTGGAAGCATTTTTAAAAGTAATAGCCTATGGACTTCTCTTTCACCCCAACGCTTACCTCCGCAATGGTTGGAATTTACTAGATTTTATAATTGTGGTTGTAGGGTAAGTATCACTACCTTTCTCTCTTCCCTCCCCTCACCCTTTACTATCCACCAACATGTGCCTCTGTTTCCTTCTGTTATTTGTATCTCTTTTTTATTTGGTCACAGCGGCACTGGGCACCAGGCAAGATGAGAGGATCCATTAAAAGTCACTTTGAATTCAGACTTTCTCCAAAGGGAAAAGAGCTCTTACTTAAGAACATCTCCCTCACACACATGCTCACATGTGTGCATTCTCACACACACACACACACACACACACACACACACACACAAACACAAACACAACACAACACAGAGTGGAACCTGAGGGCTTTTAATGGAACTCAGCATCCTCTTGGCAGCTGAGGAGATTCCTCTGCTTGAGGTCTTTTATTCCATCTCCAACCACATCTGGCCCGACAGCTCTTCGAACCAGTTCCCCTGCTGTGTTCCTGAGCAGAGTTCGTCCAGTTGGCCTGGCGAGCAGCCCATGGGCATGGGGGTGGGGATGAAGCTGGCATAGGTGCTATGGATGCCCACTCTCACCTCTACAGTGGGCCTCATCGGAGGCCCCAGGAAACAGGCTGCTTGAGATAAGTGGGTGAGGAAACAACAGAGAACTTTAAAGGGCCAAGGTCGTGGGTGGCCTAAGTAGAACCAAATACACCTTCCCCAAACACGCTGTTCCGCTGTAGCATGAGATAAATCAAGGTCAATATATGCTTTAAAAAAAAAAGCAATGTAAAGAATCATAAATAAAATTCGGAAGTGATGATCTCCTTATCTAGGAGTTAGCAACTTTACAAAAAGATCCTGTACATGTGCTATGTGAAATGTAGTTCATTAAGACACAGTTGATGAAGTTTTAACTGCTCCTCTCTTTTGTGAAGGGAGGGCACCCTACAGCAGATTCTACTTGGGCTTCTGTCGTTTCTCTGAGCCTGGAGAGTGGTCACATGGTGGCCACCTTGCATTTTTACTCCCGTGGAGTTCCGCTAGCCTTCAGCGTCAAGGTCAATATGTCACTGGGGCCATATCCCAGGAACCTATTTTTGATTGGCACCATTTGTGCCATCCCAGTGAAGACAGGTCCTTGTGGACTCCTCCAGAGCACTCACTGCTCATCATCTCATGGGAGTGTCTGGTCTTTCCTGCAGGAAATAACAAGAGCAAATCAAGACCATTGAGAAGTTATTTCCTTGCCTCTGGCCATCTGGATGACTTATTAGGGTTGTTTGGAACTGCTTTAGGGGTTTTTCTTTGTTGTCTTTTTTTGCACAGCCAATGAAAGACACACTTTGGCCACATTAACACCAAGGATATTTGGGTGACATGAGAAGCACTAAAGTTATTGGAGTATTTGCCAGGCATAGATCTGGCTCCAGAGGACTCAGAGTGAGGACGCAGTTATAAGAGAACTTGCTGCTTTTGTTCACACCAGGATAAACAAAGAATAACTGAACAAATGCCTTGAATTAACTCCAGTAAACCATAGCAAAGGCATTTAAGGTGCCTTGTTCCACATGCCCCTAAATCCTTTCAAATTCAGTGTCTTTCTCACGGCCTCGGGCTCTGGGGAACCTTTCACATATGCCTAGAAAAGAGCCCCAGGAATGAGATTGATAGAGAGATAAGGGTGCCTTCAGGGACTAATTTTGTTTTGGCAGAGAAGCTATATCTTCTTCTCAGGTTTGTGGAATGAGTTAGAGTTGACTGCGTACCATGCTCTGCCCCCTCCAGGGCCTCACCTGCAGCCTGGGAGGTCGAAACCGGAAGCACAGGGCAGAGCTTAAACCGGAGCTCGGGAGGGAGGGAGCAGATGCCTTGCCTTGCGGCCTGCGTCTTCTGCTTGTTTGGACCTTGCTTTATCCCTCGCCCTGCTGCTCCTCCCAGTAACCGCAGAGGGCAGGCTTCATGGGGTCAGCCCAGATTTCAGTCACATCTTCCTGGGGTCTGGGCCGTGAAGCTGATGAAGAGGAAAGCATCCAGACTGGCCCTCTTCCAAAAGATGCCTCTGGTTGGCTGTTTAAGCCACAGAGTTTTTGATGCTAGTGGTTGCTTAGCTTGCGGCTCACATGACCCGTTGGGCTTTTCCCCCATTACTAGCACACACGGACATATTTGACACCCAGTTTCTCTTCTCCAAGGGCATTGGTCCTAGCGGCTCTCTGTCTAGTCTCAATCTTGGCCCATCCTTCTAACTTGAAAAATCACACACACACACACGCACACACACACACACACACACACACACACACACACACACACACGGTGTAGCAACCTCCTCTCTACCGCTATGCCTCCTTTTCCTGCCCTTTTTTTTTTTTATAGTAAATGGATATCTGTCTATTTCCCTTATGTCTCCTGGGAAATATCTACTCTCCCGGGCCCCTCCTCTGCAGCCACTTAGGGGACAGTTTCTTGGGCTCTCCTACAATCAGAGGGGAATCTGCCTTGCCCTGGGAGAGCCGGGTTTGCCTGCCTGCTGCCTGAGTGCCGGGCCAAGAGCTGCTCTCTCATGTCGGCATTGCCACGCGGGGTCCTGTGACAAGAGGCATTGCCTAACCCCCACAGACCTGTCATATTTCCTTCCTAAAGTGGAAGGGTCTCCTTGGTACAGTGGGGAGATGAGACTGCTGAATGAAAGTGGGGAGGACTTCAGAGGCCTCTGTGAGCTACCTCTCCCCACCTCAAGCCAGGGACCTAGGGATCCTCACTAGATCCCCCTGCCTGAGACATTCTACTCCAGCTGCAAGGGCTTTTGCTACCATCTCTCTCCCAGTATGGTGGCCCTGCCTTTCTGAACTGCTGGGCCCTCTAGAGCTGTGTTGTCCTCTTTTTAAAAGCTCCAAGTCCAGCTAAGGAACTGCCAGACACAACTCCTGAAGAATCCCCCTGCCAAGCATCCATATCTGAACCCAGCCCTTAGGGACAGATAGGCACAAAGCAGTGGGTTCAGCTTTACAGTATCTAATCAAGGAGAAACACACCAGCCCCTACAAGCCAAGAACACTTCCTAGACCTATTCCTGAATTTTCTACCTTTTAAAAATTAAAATCAGACACTTAATAAAGTGTCTGCATCAAGTTGGGGCAGAGAAAAGAAAAGAAAGTTGTCTAACCTCTGTTCCCTTCAATAAATAATATTATGTGAACATCTTGTACCCTAATAAGCGTATTGCTTTCTTCCAGGAAATACTAGGAACCAAATCTGGTTTGGATTTGGAATGTTGTTTGACAAACTTGCAAACTGGTCTCCATTTTCTAAGATTTCAGCGATCTAGACTTCAGTGGAAAGAACATTTCTCTGCAGAGAAAGAAGCCCGTTTCCCCCATCCTGGCAACTCTGCCTGGGGTTCAAGGCATCACCAGCTAACATATGACACCATCAAACTGCCAAGCTGAGCTGAAAGAATCACAGGGCTGAGAAAGACTTTAGATGTGGTCTGGCCAGAGTTGTCAAACTTCTTTTAGCTACAAAACCCATTGTTCAAGCAAAGCCTTACTCAGAGAACCATGAAAGCCACTCTATTCCCGCCACTTATCTCTGGCCTCGCTGCCGAAGAAGTCCCTAAGCAGTTCCATGGAGCACAGTTTGGAAATCCTTCATCTAGACCAACCCCGTCCTCGCTGGGCCCTGCCTAGATTTGTGTTTCTGCAAAGCTAAGCCCCCAGCTGCAGCCTCCCGTGTTTCCAGATCCAGTTCCCTGGGCATGAGTCATTTCAGGAGCTCAAGCCTATTCCTCAAGAACGAAGTTGCCCTGGCCTCGAATGCAGGTCAGATGTGGGGCCCCAGTTCTGATACCTGGGCTTCCCCCTTGACCCCCGGCCACAGCCCAGCACACACTCTGCTGACAGTGAATTGGTAGTCATCTCTAGTACAAAGGACAGAAATTGCCCCCATGTGTCCTTTCCCCTATTTTTCTCGGTTACCACAAAAGCCCAAAATTCCGGGCTCCCATTCCCACATGGTTCTTTGAACCCTGTGCCCCCTCTCCCTCGCCATCCCCCTGAAACCTTTCCACTGTGCCTTGTGTTCCCCACAGGCCACTGCCCATTCAGGGGTCAGCAGACATTTTCTGTAAAGGGCCAGATACGCATTTTCAGCTCACAAGCTGTGCGCTTTGTCCCCACTAGTCACCTCTTCCGAGAAAACAGCAATGGACAGCAGCAGTATGTGAATGAGGGGTGTAGCTGAGCTCCAGCAAAACTCCATGTACAGAGCGAGTGGCCCAAGGGCTGCCCTAAACCCTCAGCTTTGTCTCTGGCCACTCACTTAACCTCCTGGCTCCCCCAAGGGTCCTGCTCCATCACAGTCTCTCAAGAGATGGCCACTCTCTCCCAAATGCCTTGTTCCACAGCCAGGAGGTCAGGAAAGGGGCCCTGAATTTCTCTTATTTCTGCTTTCAGACTGCTGGCCCTCCCCGCTTCCTAGCCACCTCTGATTCTGATGTGTGTGATCAAACCCTTCCACTCCTACTTTTCCCTATGGGGTCCCCTTCTGGGTCTCTGGAGACTCCTCATTCCTTGAAGACAGGAGCTCTTGGCTCACTCCCAACTCTCTCCAACCTCACTATTCCTGCTGTCCCCTCCAGTAGCTTCTTGGTTCCTTGATATCTACACCCCCCACCCCCCGCCCAGGGATCCTGACTCCATCCTATCTCAGATGCCCACTCCCATGGTGATAGCCAATATCCCTGCCGTAACTAATAACTGTGCCCTCCCCCATAATCTCAAACCAAACACCCAGCTCTGGAAACACTACCAGCCATCTTTCCAGCTTACTCCCTCTAGTACTTTGACTCTGACAATCCATTCATCCTGTCCCATTCTCTCTGTTCCTCTGCCCGTTGTGTCCAGTCCTCCTTTTAACCAGCTTAGATGCCCAGCCCCATCACAATCTCTCACTTGTGTGTACAGTCAACTTCCTTCTTCCTCTCTTCACTTACCTTGCTCATTTGGAAAAACACCAACCCTAATCAAATCCAACTAGATGGAAATCCATCTGATACCTGAAGCTGTGCCACTGAAAGGCGTAGAGAAACCTGCAAAGCTGAGCTGATGGGTTTCACTTGACACTTGTGACCACCAGCTTCAAATAGGTCCTTGATGATACCTGGCAACCCTACTCTATATGCTACTCCATTCACTCCTCCACTTTCTTTGGTGAGTCTTTTATACCTTAGCCTCCCCCTTTAAACTTCCAATACCTGCTCCCCATTCACATTTTCAGCCGATGACCTTGCTACCTGTTTCCCTGAGAAAACACATGTAACCAAGGAGAACATCTGTACCCCTATGATGTACCTTCCCATTTGAACCATGATAAACCACCCTTCCCCTATCTAGGGCCAGTACCCCTCCGGGTGCAAGAGATCCCTTCCGCCTCCTGCAGGATAGCAATCCTTCCAGTAATTGTTCTCTCTCTTCTGCATGGTCAGATTGTCTATCTCTGTTGCATACCTCCCGTCACATATAAAAATGCCGCTGGATCTCCCATTTAGAAACAAACACGACTCTCTTGATTCCACACCCTCTTCTGGCAACCATCTTTTTTCTTCTACTATCTTTTACAGCAAAATTCCTCAGAAGTGTTGTCTATACTGTAGCCACCAGCCACCAGCCGTGCGGCCACTCCGTACAGGATATGTGGCTAATCGGAGTTGAAACACGCTGTCCATGTAACATATACAGCAGATTTCGAAGATTTAGCACAAAAGGAATAACAAACATCTCATGAAAAATTCTTTGGATTTATTACAGTTGAAATGATAATATTTTGGTTATGTTGTAGTAAATAAAATATATTATCACAGTTAATTTTGCCTGTTTTTACTTTTTTAATGTGGCTGCTAGAAAGTTTAAATTACATATATGCCTCATAGTTGTGGCTTGCATCATATTTCTGTTAGCTCTGTCTCGGACTTTTCTTCCTATCCTCTCTTGAGCCCATATCCATTAGGCATTTGTCCCCATCACTTCTCCAAAACAGTTGTTTTCAAAGTCTCAGGAGTCTGCATGTTGCTAAAGCCAGTGGTTAGTTTCCCATCCTTGTATCTGCAGCACAAAGCCAATGTCTATGGGATCTTCTATTTGTGCCCAGGCAAAATCAAAGCGGAATCATTAGGAGTAAGGAGGTGTGTGGAGACGAGAGAGGGTGTGGTTCCTGGCCATGTGAGGGCAGGAGCTAGGAAACCATGGAGTGGAGAGAGGGCACTGCAAAGGACGGAGACACTCCAGCAAACTTTAGCAACTTTACACTTCTGTCCAGGCCGCCCAGCTTACACAAAACCAGTTGTGTTCGTGCACGGCTTTATGACTGCAAAGGGCCTGCCCATCGCCTCTCAGACCTCTCTGGGCAGTGGTGATGCCCTTGGCAGGGCGATACCCACACCGAGGGGATGTCATCTTAGGATGGTCACAGTCCCTCCCACGCACACACCTTGGCTCTGGTTCCTGGGCTGGGGATGCCTGCAAACTCTGCTCTCCCAAGCTTCCTTCAGAGAATTCAGGGTCTGACAGCTCCGTCTCCCCTTCCTCTCTTCTAGGCTTTTTAGTGCAATTTTAGAACAAGCAACCAAAGCCGACGGGGCAAATGCTCTGGGAGGGAAAGGAGCTGGATTTGACGTGAAGGCACTGAGGGCATTCCGCGTGCTGCGCCCCTTGCGCCTGGTGTCTGGAGTCCCAAGTAAGTAAAGCCATTCTTCTGGTTCACAGTGGTATCTTGTCACCCACCCCCTGCTGTCCTGTGCTGAGTTGCCAGGAGCACTTTGCCAGGAAAACTGATTCCATATAAACGGAGGTGTTTTTTCTTAAATGAATTCCTTTGCTTTAAAGAACCTAACTCTGATGTGAGTCCATGAGAACACACTGTAGCCCCAGCTCCTGTAAACCCCTGGAAAGAATCCATAGCAGCCAAACAGCCAAATGAAGACAGGCTACCCGGAGAAAGAAATCCCTTGGCCATCTGAGCCCCGCCCCACTCCCTCCCCCTACCCCCAGGCCCTGGGCTGGGGATTTAAATACATTTGCAGCAGAGGAGCCTGGTGAGCAGAGAAGGCTAATCCCTGAGGCTCAGGCTCAAGGTATTTTAGCCAATGAGATTATCTCTACTTTCTGTATTTTTCCAAAGAAAAATCAGAAAAGCATCAGTGGATGTTCAAAAAGTTCTATTTGCCATTTCTCTCAACCCTCTCCTTCTTTCATGTCAAATGGGACATTTCCGGCTTCAGAAGCCCTATTTATGGACAGGCTGCCTGCCTTTGAGAGAATTGGTTTTGCCCAAGGGTGGAGGGTGTTCAGCTCTCTGAATCAGGCCAGAGGGCATTGGAGAGATATTGTCTATCCAGATATCAGTCCGGTGGACAGCCCCTCTTCTACCTCTTCCTCCAGAAGCCTGCCCCACTATGGATGAACCCCAGGCACTGAAAACAGCAGCTTCGGGCACCCAGCGTCACCCCCAACAAAGCACAGCCCCAGTTGCTCTTGGGGATTAAGTCAACTTTCAGAGAGCTCCTCATTCCACTCCTCCTTGATCGATTGGTGCGATCTGAGCATAATTCTGGACTTGCGTGCTGAGATTTTTCCCTCTCAAGTCAGCTCCATCAGATCTGGCCCATAACTCAAGGTAGAGAAGATCCCTATGACTGGGCTGAAACCATACAAGCTTGGAGATGGGAGCAGGGGACAGGAAAACAAAGAGGTCCTCTGAACACCGAGCCCTTACCATAGAAACGTGAAGAACCTTGTATTAACCTGTTCTATTCTTTCCGTACGTGCACAGAATAGTGAAAATATTTTCCCAAAGAAACCTAACTAACCAGCAGCAGAGCAGGACTAGGAAGTCAGGTCTCCTGACTTCCAAACCAACTTTCTCTCCTATACAACTTCTTGTAAAGGATTAGCTAGTATAAAACTCTTGATTGTCTTAGACTTTTACAAATATATCCCATCTCTTCAATTACATTATAAGCCCCTGGAAGCCCAGAACTGTGCCTTATATTGTCTCTGTTCCTGCACCATGCCTACAATGGTCTCTGTACAAGTTAGGGGCATTTACTAGATAAATGAAGGCAAGAGTTGGAATGTTTTCTTTGCAGTGGAGCCCCTTGGGCAAAGTCTGTGGTCTGTCTTAAACTCAAAAGTGAACATGGAGCTAAGCCACACAAACACATTTGGAACAGATTCTTTCTACTTGCCCCTTAACCATTTTAGGGCATCTAAGACTGGAAACAGTATACAGTCGACCCTTAAACAATGTGGGGATTAGGTGTGCTGGCCCCCACCTTGCGCAGTTGAAAATTAACGTATAACTTTTGACTCCTCCAAAACTTCACTACTAATAACCTACTGTTGACCAGAAGTCTTACCAATAACATAAACAGTTAACACATATTTTATAGGTGTTATACTATATTCTTATAATGAAGTAAGCTAGAGAAAAGAAAATGTTATTAAGAAAATCATATAGGGGGGTGCCTGGGTGGCTCATTCAGTGAAGCGTCTGTCTTCAGCTCAGGTCATGATCCCAGGGTCCTGGGATCGAGCCCTGCATTGGGCTCCTTGTTCAGTGGGGAGTCTGCTCCTCCCTCTCCCTCTGCCCCTCCCCATCTCATGCTCTCTCTCTCTCTCTCAAATAAATAAATAAAATCTTTAAAAAAAAGAAAGAAAGAAAGAAAATCATACAGGGGCACCTGGGTGGCTCAGTCAGTTAAGCATCTGCCTTTAGCTCAGGTCATGATCCCAGGGTCCTGGGATGGAACCCCGAGTCAGGCTCCCTGCTCAGTGGGGAACCTATTCCTCCCTCTCCATCTGCCCCTCCCCACCCTGCTCGTGTGCACTCTCGTGCATGCTCTCTCTCGAATAAATAAATAAATTCTTTAAAAAAAGAAAGAAAATCATATGGTGGGAAAAAATACATTTACAGTACTGTTCTGTATTTATCCAAAAACAGTCTGCCTGTAAGTGGACCTACACAGTTCAACTCATATTGTTCAAGGTTCAACTGAATATGATCGCCAAGATCCAATTTCCCTTTTGTGAAGCCTAAATTCTTTGGGTTTTCTTGGTCAGTCAGCCATAACTCAGTAGACTAAAATCAAGGAATGAGAAGGAAGGGGAGAATAACTTTGAACATGACTTTAAGGAGCTTAATATGATGGTGCAGCCAATGTGTCAGTGATAGGAACTATGAACTATTCCAAACTTCCAACCAAACTACAGTGGACATAATGAATCTTACCCTCTAATGTACATGATTATTAGGAGCCCACACTTTCAGAGCATTGTTCTGGGTATGAGGACATACCATAAAAAACAAATACAGTCCTTTTACTTGAGGAATCTGACAATCTAATAAGAGTGTATCAGTCAGCTTTTGCTATAGGAACAAAGGATCCCAAATTCTCAGTGACTTAAAATCAGAAACATTTATACCTGGTCATGTTACATGATGATGTTGGCCAGCTGCCACTTTTCTGGGCTTAGCTGGACTCTGGGCTTGACCAGCTTCTATATGCTACCTCATTCCAGAGCCCAGGTTGAAGAAGCATCCAGTAGGCCATGTTGTTCTCATGGCAGAGGGCAGATGCTCAAAAAGGGGGCAAAGAGCTAAGCCACACAAGCATATTTTAGGCTTTTGCTCAAAATGGCTTGTATCATGGCTACTCACTTTCCAGGGGCCAAAGCAAGTCCAATTGCTATCTTTGTCCCAAGGATAATGGGACACAGAATTATACTGTACCTACAGAGAAGCAAGGGTGAATAATTGTGAACAAATAGCACAGTCTAAAACAAAGAGATTGAGGAGTTTATTAGCAGAAATAGTTACAGTAATTACTCTAGTACAGAAGTTCTTAATTAGAGATGCATATGGTTGAGAGTCACTCGTGCTTCAGTGCATTAAAAAGGAGAATCAGATTAGATACAGTAGCTAGGGTTCCACTGTAAAAACTTCCTAAAGAAGGTGTCCCATCTCCACATGCATTTAATTAAGGGTAGAACTGTAGAGTGGGGTCAGGAAGAGGTAACATACCTTGGAATTCTCTCATCAAGAAGATGAGGACATGGTACAGTACCTCAAAGATAAGGCCCTAATAGTACCTGCCATGCAGTCCAAGAAGATAGCTTTGTCGTTAAAGATGATCACACTGAGATGGTTTTGAAATTGTGGGCAGCCTTGCAGGTGGCTTCATGCTTATACATAGGGCTAACAATTGTGTCTTGTGTTCCATGGGTCGCCAACAGAGTAGCTCTTTTTGGAGCTTAAAGGAAGTGCTAATCCAGCCTGTCACCCTTTCTCCTGGAGAGGTATATGTGCGACTTTTAAATAGTAAAGTATGTAGATCACAGTGAACAAGTGCCCTGGGCTAGTTTGGTTGATATCATCCAGGAAGATGTCAGCAATATCTCCTACCACTACAAACCTAGACAAATTCCATTTCATAGGCCTTTTAGGTGTCTTCTTTCATATTTCAGCAGAACTCCTCGAAAGAGTTTCCTCTATCTGTTGTCTTCAATTCTTGTCTTCTCGTTCTCTCTTAAATCCACACCAGTCAGGCTCTCTCCCCCATTACTCCAGTAAAACATCTCTTGTCAAGACCACCAGTGATTTCCACATTACGGAATCCAGTGGTTAGTTCCCTGGTGCTGTTGTATTTGATCTAGCTGCAGCATTGGATGTAGCTGATCATCCCTTGTCTTTGAAGCACTGTCATCACTTGGCTACCAGGACACTGTTCTTTCTTAATTCGTTTGCTTTTCCTTATCAGAATCACTTGCTGATTTCCCCTCACATTCTCATCCTCTTAACATTGGAGAGCTGCAGTCTCGATCCTTAGACCTCTTCTATATCTCAGGGATACTCTGTTCCCTAGTATCTGGCATTAAATATCCTGAGCCTTCTGGCATTAAATGTCACTTAAATGTCTTCTAATAACTACAAACTGTATGTTACCAGCCCAGACCTCTCTTCTAAACTCCAGACTTGTATACCTACCTGCCTATTCCATTCCTTTAATTTGATGTCTAAGCATCTCGAACTTACCACATCCATAACAGAACTTCCAATCTTCCCAAAGTCTTTCCTGTCTTGGTCAATGTCAACCTCATCCTTCCAGTTATGCAGGCCAAAAACCTTGGACTTACTGCTTTCTCTCACCCTTTGTAGGCAATCCTCCAGGAAATCCTATCAGCCATACCTTCAAGAAACTCCTGTTTCTTACCACCTCCAACACCTCTCTCCTGGATCATTACAGTAGCTTCCTAACTGGATTCTCTGTTTCCATGCTCACCCTTTGCCACAGCTTAGTCTCAACACAGTAGCCAACATGGTCCTTTTGAAATACAAATCCTTGTAAAATACACATCACAGCTGTGCTCAGAGCCCTTCAAGTCTCCCCTCACTCACTGATGAGAGCCAGAGTCCCACAGGGCCCTACACAGTCTCACTTGTCTCTCCTCTGAAATCATCTCCCTCCACCCTCCCCTCTGTCTGTCCCTCCTTGCCGGCCTCCGTGACCTCCTTGCCATGCTTCCAACATTCCAAATCCAGCAAGACTTCATGCTTGCTGCTTCTTGTGTCCACAACGCCCTTTCCCCACTCTCTGCTGGGCTGGCCTGCTCACCAGACCAGTCTCCACAGAAATGTCATCTCACCAGAGAGGCCCGCTCTCCCCACCCATGTCAGCCATGCTCATATCTCCTGTGCCCCCTCCCTGCTTTATTTTTCCCATTTTACTCACCACCTTCTATCACACTGTGTATGTACTTGTTTATTTACTTACTTTCCCCTTGTCTCATGAGAATATAACCTCCGTGAGGACAATTTTTGTTCATTTTGTTCACTGCTATATCCTCAGCATCTACAATGCCAGATAAATCTCTGTAGACTAAATGGCTGTCTCTACTCAGCTGCCTCATGGCTGAGGGGCAGCACTACACACAGCAGTTACTAAGAACTACCCAGCTCACTCAAATTCTAATGCTAAACCAGCTTCCAGTTATAAATGCCTCTTTAGCATTTCCAGAGGGTGTTTATTTCTTCTATCTTATTTGATCTTCGTGACAGTTGTGTGATATTTGGATATACACATATGTTATTTCTTATAACAAATAGGTTAGTTGGATGGTTTGTGGGATATGTAACTCTAAGCCCAAAAAGTTGCTCTTATTTTTTAAACATCCATATGTGTATTAAATGCCATTGAAATCTTTTTTTTTTTTTTTTAGAGAGGGAAAGAAAGAGAGGAAGGGGGAGGGGCCAAGGGAGAGAGAGAATCTTAAGCAGGTTCCACACCCGCATGAAGTCCGACATGGGGCTCTATCTCTCAACCCT